>NW_011495080.1:4073408-4077741 GCF_000754665.1 Bison bison bison
GAACTAAAGAGCCTCTTGATGAAAGTGAAAGAGGAGAGTGAAAAAGTTGGCTTAAAGCTCAACATTCAGAAAACAAGGATCATGGCATCCGGTCCCATCACTTCATGGCAAATAGAAGGGGAAACAATGGAAACAGTGACAGACTTTATTTTCTTGGGCTAAAAAATCACTGCAGATGGTGACTGAAGCCATGAAATTAAAGAGAGGCTTGCTCCTTGGAAGAAAAGCTGTGACCAACCTAGACACCATACTGAAAAGCAGAGACATTACTTTGCTGACAAAGGTTGGTCTAGTCAAAGCTGTGGTTTTTCCAGTAGTCATGTATGGCTGTGAGAGTTGGGACCATTAAGAAGGCTGAGCGCCGAAGAATTGATGCTTTTGAACTGTGGTGTTAGAGAAGACTCTTGAGAGTCCCTTGGACTGCAAGAAGATCCAACCAGTCAATCCTGAAGGAAATCAACTCTGAATATTCATTGGAAGGACTGAAGCTGAAGCTCCAAAACTGTGGCTACCTGATGTGAACAACTGACTCATTGGAAAAGACCCTGATGCTGGGAAAGATTGAAGGCAGGAGGAGAAGGGGACAGCAGAGTACGAGATGCTTGGAGGGCATCACCCACTCGATGGACATGGGTTTGGGTGGACTCCGGGAGTTGGCGATGGACAGGGAGGCCTGGCGTGCTGCAGTCCATGGGGTCACAGAGTCAGACATGACTTAGCAACTGAACAACAACAACTAGGGCTGGGAATGGAGGGAGAAGCACACTTCAAAAGGCCACAAAGAAACTTCTGGGCGACGAAAATGTCCAGTCTCCTGACAGGTATACATATTCATCAAAACTAATCAAATTGTTCATTTAAATGAATTTACATACAATAAGCTATATTATCTCAATAAAATAGAGAAAGTCACAAGTCATCTCAAATGCAAGTTAATTTGCAAACCTTATATAATGAAACTCGATTATATTAACTGTTCATCTCTATCATTTATCCACTTTGTGCCTTTGGTTAGGTTAGTTAACGCTCATAAGCAGTGCTTTCTTAGCTATAAAAAAATTTGAAAACAAGACCTACTTGAAAAAATTATTATGAGAATCAAGTAATAATTATGTTGTTGTTTAGTCACTCAGTCATGTCTTGACTCTTGCAACCCCATGGACTGTCGCTTATCAGGTCCTCTAACCGTGGGATTTCCTAGGGAAGAACACTGGAGTGGGTTGCCATTTGCTTCTCCAGGGGATCTTCCTGACCCAGGGATTAAATAGAAGTCTCCTGCCTTGGCAAGTGCGTTCTCTACCACTGAGCCACCAGGGAAGCACCGAGAATTATGTACCTACTCAAAAAAATGACATCTCAATAACTTCACTCTCCTTTCTCAATATTAGTTTCCCTTATCTTCCTTCCTCATAAAACCTCTGATATATTTATATATCTCCTCAAGTATTACTAACACACTGGAAAAAGCTCTAAACTTGTGGACAGAAAAGACCTAAACTTCTGCCGAATTCACCATTTGGTTAGTGTTTAACACTGAACTTCTTTATTTGTAAGACATATGAATAATTATCGGGCACTTACTATATGCAAGACACTGAACTAGGAGCTTGGAATGTCAGGTAAACACAACTGATAAAGTTCCTGCCTGTGTGCAACTTAAATTAAGTACACATTTCAAACAAACAAGCAATTAGCTGAATAACCATAAGCATGCTATGTGCTACAAATAAGGAAACCAACCTTGTCTGGGAGAAATTAAACAAACAAAGCTTCCTGAAGAAAGTAATAGTAAGAAGACAAAAGAAGCTACTCCATGCAAGATTTTTAAAAATACTGATTGACACACGGTATTTAATAAGCTTTATTTAAAAATTCTTTTTATAAAGCAAAGAACCACCTTTAAGATAACAACTATTAACCAAGGAGAAGGAGAAGATAGGGGACACCAATTCCAAGTAAGGAGGACCCAAGGCCTGAATGAGCTTGAGCTTCTGAGAACTGCAACAGACAGGCATAAGAAGTCCAATGAGAAGGTCATGGCGAGAAAACGGGGACAAGAAGAGGCTGTGTATAAATGGCTGCCAAATCATGCAGATCTTAATAGGCAGATTAAGGACATATAGTTTAGCACAAGAGACATACGAAATCACTTTGGATCCAGTATAACCAAATGGTTTGGAAGAATTCAAGGCAGTAAACAATGAAGAGCTGATGGTAGTTAGAACCTGGGTAAGGCAAGAGCCCTTTATAAAAATAGTAGATGGGTCTGTCACAGTAGATGGGTGCAGAGACGGTAGCAGCAGTATCTTGTAACAGACTATATAGTGCAAAGGAGGAAAACAGAAATGACTTCTGGGTTTAGCAATTAATAAGCCAAGAATGCCACTTAGTGAAATCGAATACACTGAAGGAAGAGCAGGCTTGGGGGTGATGGGGAGAAGAGGAGATCATGAGCTTGATTTGGACATGTTCAGTGTCTGCTGCCCATGAGAACCCAGAGAGGTAACCCTCTGGCTTGCCTTAAATGGTTATCATGATGATGTTTTTATTGTATACATAAATTATTACTAAAAATTTTAAACTGTTATCTCATACTATAAAGTCTACAGAAACATAAATGTATTAGAAACTGCATCCTAGCTCAAGGTCCCTCTCAGCTTCTAAATTAAAGTCAGAGAACTAGAGGGACAAGGAATAATTGCAAGATTGGCAGCTCAAGTAAATTTGGAGTAGGAAGAAAAAAGCTGATTCTTTTCCTTACTTACAATAAGGGAACTAGTTTAACAACTTCCATCCATTTATCTAAGGGAATGTTTCTGAGTCTCAAAGGAAGAATCATGAGTTATCAAGACTGGGTACCATATTAGTTTTCTTTTGATGTGTAAGAACTTACTGCCAATTTAGCAGCTTAAGACAACACCCTTGATTACCTCACAGCTTCTGTGGATCAAGAGTCCAGGCACGGATTAATTAGGTCCTGTGCCCAGGATCTCACTAGGCTGAATGTAAGGTGCTAGTCAGGGTTGCAACCTTATCTGAGGCTGGCGGTCCTCTTCTGAGCTCATTCAGGGTGTTGGCAGAATACAGTTCTTTGTCGTTATAGAACTGAAGTCTTTGTATTCCTGCCAGCTACTGGACAGGGGTCACTCTCAGCTCCCAGAGTCCACCTCATGTTCTTGCCACAGACCCCACTCTTCTCACAATTAGGTTTTCAAGGGTAACATCTGTACTACTTCTGGCCCCTTTAAAGGACTCACTTGATTAAGTCGGGCCCACCAAGGATAATCTCCCTTTTGAGTAACTCAAAGACAAATCATTAGGATTTTAATCATATCTGCAAGGGATGATATTCCATCATAGTCACAATCTGGCTCAAACACAAGAGGAGGAATTATAAATGTCATGTGTCACTGGTGTCAGTTTAGAGTTCTGTAAGAACTCTAAATATCAGTCAGATACCTGTAATATCAGTGAGAATATCAGTGAGAATATCAGGAAATGTATCAGTAAGATACCTGTAATAAAGATGTAATTCAAAGTAGAAAGCCACTAACCAAAAAAAAATTACAAAGAGAGAAGACAAAAGATATCATTATATCCCATCATAAAAGTGATAAGAGATTAATAGGTGATTTCTAAAAAAAAAAAAGACACCCAAGAATTCTGGGTAACACTGTATGTACAGAAGCAGGACTTCCCAGGAAGAACACAGGCTCATGTACTATGAAAACCTGCAGTACTGAAAAAACCAGTGAATTAGGAAGTAGCCTGTAAACTGAATACTCATATCCAGAAGTAGGGAGACCTTAGAGTTCAGAGGGGCGGGACGGGGGGGGGCGGGGAGTGTTATTTTGTTTTAAATAAAGTAGACTACACATCCACCAAAATGGAGAAAACTTAACAGCCTTATACAATCACATTAGTGAGAATGTAGAATAATGTAATTTTCATACAATTTCTCATTAATTTCTGTAATTGTAAAATGCCTGTTACTTATCTTCTAAAGAGAGATACATGAGTAGCTCATGACTCAGCAATTCCACTCCTAGGCTAATTCTCAAGAGAAATCAGCGCATAGGTACAAAATTCTTCACAGTATATTAATGTATCACAGCTGCAAAGTGGAAATGACAAATGTTAACAGAGCAAATGAATAATTTGTCCTATAATCATACAACGGAATATATAGCAATAAAAATAAACTGTACCTTCAATAACATGAATGAATCTCCAGACATGATGTTGAACAAAAGAAGATACGTAAGACACTGTTATGATTGTATTTATAGAGAGTGAAAGAACCGGCAAAACTAAGTGACAGCATTAGAATCAC
>NW_011495080.1:4077841-4099831 GCF_000754665.1 Bison bison bison
GTTGTCCTGTGGAGGTGAGGCTGATTGGGAAAAAGCATGGGAAAATCTCCCGGGTACTGGTTACATGACTCTTCATATATGTCAAATTTTGTATGTATATTCAAGATAAGCATATTTCACACACTTCAGTGTAGGTACAGTTGTTGTTTAGTCACTAAGTTGAGGCTGACTCTTTGCAACCCCATGGACTATGGCCCACCAGACTCCTCTGTCCATGGGATTTCCCAGGCAAGAAACAGAAAGGATTCAGTTCTTAGGCTCACATGTTATAGACAATTTCTGTTTATATAATTTACATGATTACTGTAAAAATATCTGAGGCAGTGACAAATTTCGAAGTGTGAAATAAAACAATTATGGCTAAAAACTAAGCAAACACCATCTAAAATTGAGCTAGTTATTCCCCTTGGGGCATTGTGTATTTACCACAAAATGTCTTGGAAGTGAAAGTGAAGGAAAAAAATAAAAGAACCATACTGACTGATTCAGGGATGACAAAGGAATCCAATTGCTTAGGAAATAAGACCAAATTCTGTGTCTATTCTGAGGAAACTACATCTATTACATTAATCAGAGTAAACAGATTTGAAATGATAGCAACCACTCAAATTAGATACAAAAGAATATTTGTGGCAGGAGATCTTCTCTTGAAAAAAAATTTAAATGACACATTTGAGAGGAATTGGAATTATTGATTCCAATGGATTCCAGAAAGAGTCAAAGAATCTAAAAGGGTAGATACTCAATGAGTGAATGGTTTGTCCCATTCACAGCCTCACTTGGATCAATTCTCTTTCTGCAGCCATGTGGTGGGAAATATTGTCCACACGTGGCTCATTGCTCACCTTCTAGGACAAGTCAAAAACTCCCCTTTCAGATTAGCTGTAATTGTTTTTTTGTTTTTGTTTGTTTGTTTGACTTTGTTTCAGGCATACAGTTTGTTGTTTTTAAGAATTTGCGTTGTTTTCAATAGATCGTTTCAATTTATTTTCCTCAATGATACTAATTTGAGCCCTCTGCTAGCTCTAGGATATTTTAAGTTGACTTGTTAGTAAATCATGATTTAGAGTATAACTTTTTCATTTTCACAAGTAGCAAGGCAATGATTTCAAATTGGAAGAAAGAGGAAGGCAAAACAACAAGGTACATAAAACGCTGCCGAATGCTCATATCTAAAGTCATTACTTCATGAATAGAAGGCATGTCCACTACATTTTAGCCTCTTTATTTTGCTATATACTAATCAACCTAAATTATTTTTGTAGTAAAATTCAGACTTAGTGACACTGAAGATCAAAGTAACTTTGAAGAGAAATGGCTACTTTCATGATGGCCATATTTATTTCGGGGGAAATAACTAGGAAGAGCAGATCACTATAGAGTCACTAAGCACTGCCCTCTTGGTTAGATACATGTGAATGCCACTTAACATTATAAGATTGGGATGATCACCAAGTTAAACATGGTTTCTCAAGTCTTTAACTAAAAGGGCTTTTATCCAAAAAAAAAAAAAATAGAAAAGAAGCAAAAGAGGACCATTATAGATTTTACTAGAATTTCTTTGTCCATTAGCATGCTTATTCAATCATTAATTTTAGAAGAATTTATTTTTTGAGTATCTCCCATATATGAAGAATGATGCTAAGTGCTGGGGTGTGGGGCAGGGGGCAGGGGGGAGTGCAGATATAGATAAATTAACCATAACTAACATTTATTCAGTATTTAGTATGTGCCAGGCACAGTGTTTAGCCACACATATTAACTCTTTTTATCCTCACTATGGCCCTATGAGGTAGATATATTTACAGTTTGTAGAAAATAAAACTGACATACAAAGGAGCTAATTTGCCCAAAGTCACCCAGATAGGAAACCTGCTATAGAGACCATACTCCTAGTTCTCAGACTCAGAACAGAGAGTGACTGCGAGGCTAAGACTCAAGAATCCAGAGGTTTGGGCAGAATGAGAGTCAGAGAAGTCATTTAACTTCTTTTTACAATTAAGACAACTAGAAAGTAACTTGTACAGAATTGAAAAAGCAAGTTATTAAGAAAGATAGATAGTAGCTTGATTTTAATAGCAAAAATAGAGGATATATCTGGAAACAAAAATTAAAGACTTCCTATTCTTTAGAGACATAGAAAGGGCACCAAAGTTAACAGATCAGTTAAATCCTAGAAAGGAGAAAGCAGTATGTGGAATTTAAAAATAGAAAGAAGAGGAGGGAAGGGGGGAAAAACTTTAACTCCATTACACTTAGAGAGGGGAATGGTAATGGTAATCAAACATGCTGAAGGCCTTAATCACCAGAGAGTTGATAACAGATTAATACAATTAGTTAGGTTAGCTAAGGTTAGACAGATCCAAACAAAACTAAAAGAGAAGTATGAAAATATGTATTATAAAAAGCGATCTTCGCCCCTAACACTCCATAAAAACCACTTCTCTTCTTGTACTTCTATCTTACAACAAATAACATCATGATCTACCCAAGTCACCAGATTGGAAAACTGGGAACCAAGCCTATCTATTGCTCAAACTCCACACAGAATGAATCCTGTCCAAATGACTCCACCTCGAAATTAGCTTTTGGATCTACTCCCACCTCTCCATCCTCCCTGCTACCACCCTTCTAAAAAGCTGGCATAATCTCCTATAAGCTCTCACCTGGAACAGCGCCATAATGTGCCTCTTGTCTCCAATCTCACTGCACTGATGCTCTTCCATGAGCCACTAGAATACTTGTACTAAAATGCAGATTTGATTAGGTGACTCCCCTGCTTTAAATCCTTAGAGGACTCCTCATCACTCACAAGCCTCCCTGCTGTCATACCAGGTCCCTTGAGATCTGCCCAACTGTCCCCCTCGACTGGGTCCAACCTTCCCTTTGTGCTTCAACCACAACAAAACACCTCCATCTCCCTGAAGCCACAGCTGTGTGTTGTTTTACATCCTCTCCCTACCTGCAGTGAGTGCCCTTCCCCTGGTCAGTCCAGTTAACTCATCTTTTCAACTGTTCTTTTTTTAATATTTATTTATTTACTTTGGGCTCCATAGGGTCTTAGTTGCGGCAGTGGGGGCAGCCCTATGGCATGTGCAATCTGAATCCCCTGTCCAGGGAAGGAACCTGAGTCGCCTGCACTGGAAGGTGGATTCTTAACCCCTGGACCACCAGGGAAGGCCATCCAATTTCAACATAAAGATTCCTCCTTTGTAACAGCTTCTATGGCTAACCCAGGAATGTTCTGTTTTCTCCTCCATGCTCCTCAAGGTACTTATTTATGAAAAGTGTTTGCATGTCTTGTCTTCCACAGCTCCAAGAACTCTTCCACATGCAGACGTTCTAGGAGCAGCGCCTAAAATATGGTTGGCCTGGAAATGTTGACTATGTTGTCACCTCCGACACATCAATTACCAGAACCTTAAGAAAGAGGCAAGGTCAGAGTACTGCTGGCTTCATTACATGGATGAGTAATCTGGGGCTCAGAAACGTAAAATACCTTGCTTGGTAAAAGCAAGGTGAGTACTAAGTACTCCTTCCACTAAACAAGAATGCTCCCATAGCTACTCAAAGCACAAACAGCCGTACCAATATTCCACATATGAACCTCACTAACCAACTGAACAGGGATATGTAAATGAGCTAACTGGTGCTGAAATCAGACATTAATGTGCAAACAAACAGGGACTTATTTGAGCTAAGTGGGCATGAATATGCAAATGAACTGGCTGCAGTTCAGTACATGTCATCACAATTCTAGGAATGAACATCCTATATTATGACTATTACAATATTCATGTAGCATTCAGAAAGACTATCATATATTACTGTAATATGGGCTTTTCGAGTTTAAAATTGTGGTGAAGCCAACAGTGACTTGATGTATATTTTCATCCACACCACAATGACAAGCTGGAAATCCAATGTGAGTACACACAACTCTGCCACCTCCATACAGAAGCAAGCTGCCATCTGCAGCCTGAGCTGAACAAGGGACTTTGGAATCGGCTGGGCTGGTCCTTCATGATCCAGGTGCTGCCAGGATCTCCAGCCAAAACTACTGTACAGTCTGATACAATACCGTTACCACAATTACATTTAAAAGTTATTTTTTTCCTCTAGGATTTTTAATAAAGTGGCAAGGCTCTACTGCTTGAACACCACTCAGAAAATCCAGTATGTGATTATATTTAGCTTTTGGTCTAGTATAAACTTTTATATTCCTATCACCACCAGCACACCACTGGTTTCTATCAATTCTTCATCTCTTAATTGCTATGATGCACACAGCCATTCACAACAGCTTTGGTATCCTTTCTGTTATCTCTGGTTCCCAAAAGTTATAAATTATAATCAGTAGAGGTCTGTATATATGAACTGATTTCCTTAATTAAAGAAAAAGTTATATCCAATTAATGTTACAAAACAAGAAAAGCCTATACTCTCACATTTACGTGACTTTATCCCTCCATGCCCACTGCCTGAAAGGCCCACCCCTTCCTTCTTTATCTGGAAAGCTACTTTTCATTCCTCATAAGCAGTTCAAACCTTAAATACTTGCAAAAGTCACCCTGCCTTTTCCAGAGCTTGTACACACATTTCAGCTACATACATATATACATACAGCTCCATCACAGCACGCGTCACAGCACTACGATCACGTGCTTGTACGTTGAATTAACTGGAACATAAGTAGAGCTGCAAGTTATAGAGAATCCAACGATTAGTGACAAACAAGACTGCTGCTTCCTCTTTCATCGAGAAGTCGGGGTGGGATGGTGGCTCTGGTCATCAGAGTGTAACACTCCGTGGGACCAGAAACCTAAGCTCTTTTTCACTTGCTGCCCAACCATCCCTACAGTGCGGCCTCACCCACGTGGTCTAAGATGACTCCCCACCAAACTTCATTCATACTGTGTATGTGTGAACATCTTCACACAGTACACACGCACCAGGCTGGGACAGAAGAGTCTTCTCCTTCCCTTTGAACATAAGTCCTGAAGTTACACACATCACTTGCACTCACACTCAGTTGGCTAGAACTATGCTTCCCTAGCTGGCTGCAAGGAAAGCTTAGACATGTTTATATTTGCAGGTAGCCATATGTACGGCTAAAAATTAGGGGCTGTATCAATATAGAACTAATGCTGGGAGACAAATGCCAGTCTCTGGGACACACTCACAGTCCCTTTATGTTTTTTTACTTTAAAAGGCAAAACTCAAAACCTAGTTCTGTTCCTCATGGTATCCTAAAAGCCTAGTGACGTGTCCAGTACAAATACACATGATAAATCTGTACCGATTCAATAAATCAACAGGAAATCCTAGAAAACACAGCAAGAAAAAGGAGAACAGCAGCTGACTTAAAGTTAGGTTCTGACACTCAGATGTAGGATGAGAGAGGAAGACGCAGGTCAGTGGGGAGGGAGCCTTCCTGACTCCAAAGTTGTCCTCTCATGAACTCCATAAGGTACAGACCTAGTTCAATAATCATTCACAGCTTCAGCAGGGGCACGGAGTTTCAGTGAAATGGTGCAGGCCTAAAAAAAAGAATCCAGCTATCACAGAAAACTCCAATCTGGTTTAGACTTCCAAACAGTAGCATTACACTGCAATGTATGATTGTGTCTCCAGAGACCTAGAGGGCTTTTAAAAAATTAATTATTATATTTCTACTCTTAATGAAATGTATAATATATGTGACAGTGCACTTGGCATTTGTATGGTTTTAAAAATAATAAGACTAGCATGAGCATTTCCATCATGGAGCTTAAGAAACACAACACTCCTGTTCTCCTTCAAGGCTCATGTGCTCCTCTCTTGGATCATATACTCTTCTATCTTCTCCAGAGGTGATCCCTTTCCTAAATTTTATATTTATGCCTCTATCTTACCTTCTTCACATTTTCATTACATAAGGAGACGTATGCCTAAAGAAGATACTATTCGTTTCTGACTGCTTCTGATCTTCATGTAGATGGAATTAAGCCTATACACAGTCCTATGTGACTGATTCTGAGATCCAACAAAACTAACGCAGAGCAGAGTTCATTCTTTTTCATTGCTATTTACTATCCCTCCACTTGGAACCATGGCTATACCATGATTTATTAATATATTTCCTTTCTCCAGTCTATGCCATTTGTTTCCAGTTTTCTGTTATTCAAACAATGCTGCTATAAACATACTTGTCCATAAGTTTTGCCTTTCACATTTGAGTTCTCTGCCCACCAAAAACATATTTTCCTAAATGATATGAGGTTCAAATCCAATGTGTTTTCTTTTTTTTCCTTTACAGGTACTCAATTGTCTCACCACTCATTACTGGTAAGTCTGTCCTATCCCTACAAACCTATAATACCCTCTCTCTCCTGATATCAAATTTTCCTTTGGTTAGGCCTCTGCCTCCGAGAGTTGCTGGTTCCCTCGGGTGCCCCAGAGAGGAAGGGGAAAGGAGCAGATGGAGAAAGGGTCTAAGCGGGGGAGGGGCTGACCCCCAGCCTCAATGAGCCAAACCACTGCCACTTCATCTCTTTTCTGTACCAAACTGGGAAAGAAGACACAAACAGACGACTGGCTCTGACTGAGAAATGAGTTTAAAGCGCTTGGTTGTGAGTTCCACAGCGCTTTCTCGCATTAAAAACCGACTGCTTTATTTTCTAGATGTCATACTGTGCGCATGTTTACTTCAACTTCTGAATTTTTATATCAGATCACTTTCGATAAGGTAATCTCTATTAGTATGTCATTAGTATTACATTTTGAAAATATAATATTACCTTATGAATCGTGTCTTACTGAGACAATGATACACTTGTTATACAGCATTCCCACTAGTTCCTAATAACTACTTTCCTCACTACATACCATAAATGTTTGTGGTCTTCTCTGTCTTCTAAAAGAGCTCAGGTCCAAATGAGCTGCATCATAAAAACTACTAGAGTTGTCAAAATGCAATTTCTTATGGTCCTAAAGAAAGTCTAAGAAAATAAGGAACAGCAGCAAGCTGCTATCTCCACATTATTAAAAAATTAATGTGAACCAAATGATGAAAAGTATGACGGAAGCTAACTTTCAAAATTCTGTTGCATCACGTTAGAAGTTTTTGGTGTAGTTTTTTCATACTTTGGTTTAAAAAAAAAGTTTAACTAAAGTATAACATAAATAGACATGCATATGTATGACTTTTAAAACTCAAATATATATATATCTCATTTAGCAGCATTTCCCCTTCATTCCTATTTGTATGGATGAATAAATAAATGGGTAGAACAAAAGCTTTTTTAAAATACAGTTATATGTCATCAACTAGTTCTGCATAATGACCAAGGACCCTTTGTCAAGAGTGAGTTTCTTAGACTTTACTAAATGAGGCTTTGCAATGGCCTCTTTGTACTCCCCTGTTTCATCTCCTCCATGGTTCAGCTACCAGTGATTTGTCCACTATGTAGAAAGGATGGGGTATGAACTAGACTTATTCAGAAAATAAATACCTATATACTAAATCCACAAAAACAAAATAATTTTAAATAAAATACCTACATTCCATAGATTAAGGCTAAGAGTTGGTACACTCAATAACAGTCGTGGCATAAGAACACTTTTATTTTCTACAAGATTTGAAATAACGCATTTGTCTGCTCATGACCTGAGGAAAGTACATTTATTATAACACTTCTTCTTAGGAACAGACGAAGAAATTAGCACTTATAAAAATTTGATTATAATTTCATTATGAGACAAATCTTACCTATAAGTAAGTTATGATCTGTCTTTTTAAAAAGTATTAAATACCCCAAAGGAGGGGGAATCAATTTTCATATACTATTTTAAGAACTTAAAACAGAAGAGCTAACTCTAACAGATGAAGGTTATTTTGAAATAATTATATGCAATTTTAACCAAAAAAAGTACTTTTTTTTTTAACCCATGTCACCTGCATATTGTTACTGAGTTATTAACAAAGTCATTAAGCAAAATTTTAAAGACTACAAAGAATTTTCTTATCAGATTTTAGAATATAAAGCTTTACAAGTTCTTGTATTTAAGGCTGTGGAACAAAAGAGTGGTATGAGTATAAAATCACTGTGCCTCACTTCAGCCAAAATGTCCCTGAAAATGTATGCATAAGTGAAATCTTGCTTTAAATGTTCCATTATAGAAGAGCTTGCTACTTAGGAGACTCTTATTATAAATTCTCTGTGAAAAGGATAATCAACTCATGGTTAATCTATTTCAAATATTGCCTTACCTTAAGGCAAGGCGCCTCCAAGCAGATTAATTACATACAACATTATTAAGTATTCACAACCCCAGTTACCAACAACCCATTAGAGAGAAAAACTCAGAAAATTCAGGTCAGGTCAGTGTAAGAGCCCACTTTTCCCTGATGCCAGTACTTCTGTATTTACTATGTAAAGCAAATCCTCTTAGAGAAGTCAATTCTCAAGTGGTTGGAGCTTTACAGACTATTTCAATGTCAGGGCCATAGAAATGCTACTCATTAAACTAATGGGAATAAAACTAATACTCTTAAAGGTGATATAACTGAGAACAAATAGAAGCACTAAGTAGCCCCAGGACACAGAAGAAACTGGAATCAAAACTGAGCATGCATTTCAACCTGTTAATGTACTCTACCCACTCGTGAGTTCTAACTTCTTTAAAAATGAACACAGACAAATCACAGAACTACAAGTCTGTTTATTAAAACCCCCCACTGCTGCTGCTGCTGCTGCTGCTGCTGCTAAGTCGCTTCAGTTGTGTCCGACTCTGTGCGGGTTTCTCAAATAAGTAAGCTTGAACCTACATCTAAGATTTGAGGATAGAGGCCTCCTCCTCCATCATGTATTTTCTAAGTGCCTGATTCCAGTCAAGCGCTGTCCCAGGCCGTGGAACACACTACCAATGCTTGCATTCTGAGGCAAGTGTAGAAAATTAACAAGTTAACCACTGACTGACCAGAGGAGTACTAATACATCTTTTGTTACCCAAATATTATTGACCGGAGTGTTTCAAAATTCACACAGAACAAATCGCCAACCACAGGCATTAGTAGCTTCTGCAAAAAATCGCCAGTCAATAATGTGTTAAGAAGATGTATATTTTTTTTTTAATGTATCATGAGGAAAATAAAAAACCTGCTGAGATCAAGAATGATAGGATGCGAGAAGGGGAGACAGGATGCTGGAAGGGATCGGGAAACAATGATGAGATTTGGGCAGGACACACAGACTTGGAAGTCAGCTGTATTGAGGCCGCAGGCAAAGCTTGGTTTTGGCTGAGCTCATCTGGGGAAAGGCCACACAGGGAGCACGGGAGAGATTCCAGGACCAAACCGGGAGACACTCCACGGAGGAGCCCTTGAGAAGACTCAGAGAGAACACGAGAAAGAGAAACGGAAAACAGCTGCTGAGAGAGGCAGTGAGAGGAACGCAGAAAAGCAAACACAAAATCTGCCAAGATGGAGGTCACTGGTGACCTTGAGGAGAGCCGACCCAGAGAAACAACGGGAGTGCAGGGGAGGCGAAAATGAGGGATGGGGGTGTGGGGGCGCAGCTCCCTTCAGTCTGCAACAATCAATTGTTTTAAACACCATTTTAATTTCAATCAATTATAGCTATTCTAATTTTTCCAGAGTTTTAATATCTAATTTACCAGTCACAATATCCCCCTAAAAGAGTCAGAAATGATAACAGCTCTATTTTTCAAATGAGAGGACCGAGGCACAGGGGACTGATTAACCACAGAGCTTATTTTGGTCATGGGCTGCAGTGAGTATTTTGACTTTTTTTAACCCTCATGAGATAATGTGTTCATCAGTTATCTTATTCTCCTGAAGAATCACGCACTAAACCTGAGATGCTATATTCAAGCTAAACATTCATTAAAATGAGTATCTTTCTAAGCTACCACATGGCTGCCTAAGTGGAACAATGAACCAGTGAAGAGGCTCAGAACAACAGGACGTCTGTGATTAACGGAGACACATACACAAGTTTGATTTCCACCTGTTACCCTGCACACTTGGAAATCGCACCCCCACCTCCTCAGCCCAATTGCCAAAAGCAGACTATATAATGAACCATCTGTACCCTGACAGTTAGAGCCAATTGAGATGGGTTGATGGTACCAAAGAAATCTCATTTTTTTATTCTTTTCTTCCCCCTTGTGGGTTGTTAGGTTGGGTAACATTTTTAATTGCATGATGAATTGGAAGTGTTGGCAGGAACTAAACTTTTTGTCAGATTTGAGCTTTTTAATGTTACTTTGATGGTCTTTTACCATGCTCCTACAACAGAAGGAAGAGCTGACCTCATGAACCAAACCACTGCAGCTACGTGGTGCTAAGAGAAGTGACGAAAATCTCCTGCCAGTCTCTCGTGATGTGACTGAACTATTCAGCTACACCTTTTCAGGGTAAGCTGAAACGTGGATCTCACTGTGGTCCTTGGACCAGTCAGATTAACAGAATAACTGAGCAAGAATGACTGTTTTTAATGGAAAATAGGTATGACCCCCCGACACACAACTTTTTTCCCTGAAATATTAAAAGCACTCTTCAGAGAAACTCTGACTGCTAAATGAAACACTATCAAACTTGTATAATAATTGGTCATGTGATATAGTCTCTCACCAAGCATGTGATGTATCAGTTCAGTTCAATTATTTTTTAATGACTATTGTGAACATGGTCTAGCTAGCTAGTCTCTACCTGTAACCAGAGATAAATGCTCCTGTTTTGCTCAATACAGGTAAGTACAATAGACTGTTGCTTGAAAGTTCCATATTTCAATTAACTTTTTGAAAGAGGGCAAGTTCCTAGTCAAGATTATGATGATTCTTCAATTAACCATCCTCGCAGAATAAAAGTCCTCTGTAATTTAACTGGATTTTAGTGTTTTTCAATTATACACAGCAATGCTGTCATAGGCCAGACAGCTCAAGGGCAATATTTGTACTTAATAAAGCCATGTATAACTGCAAAGGACAAAAACGTATCTATGTATAGTCTCTACTTCCACCTAAACTTAAAAGCTAATGGAAACCGAGGAAGCTGATAATGGCTGTCAGTGGTCCTGTCTCCTTCGGGACCCCTAACTTCTCAGTGGTAAGCTGTCCATCCTACTTTAGACCTCTGCCATCCATATTTCTCCTGGCAGTGAGCTAGTCAGTCTTTATCGAACATTTACTATATCGGGCACTGTGCAAAGCACAGGAAATAAAGAAGCATTTCCTTCCCAGAGCTTATACTTCAGTGGCAGACTCAAACAGTGAGCATTAAGCCACACTACGGTGCAGAAAGTGATCAGAAAGGGAACACTAAATATGTGAGCACACAGCAGGGGGAATGAGCTCAGAGAGAGGTAGAAAGAGAGTGTGTTTGTGGTTTTTTGGGTGGTAGGCAGGAAGTAAGTTAGGGAGAGGAGGGACCAGCAGGGTAAATGACAAATTTAAGTAGGAAAGGTAAGTAGCATTTAGCCCAATGAGGAGACAAACAGAATGTATATGAAAACTCTACAGTGACAGAACTAGTAATAACAACATTTGAGGAGGAAGGCATTAGAGTTACTATATGCCAGGCACTTTTCTTAACACTGTTCACAGCTTAACTCACCTAACTTTCATAACAACCTCATGGGGTTATTTTTATCCCCATTTGGAGATAAGCAGAGGCATAGAGCTTCTGAAGCTAGGAAATCAGGAGCTAGGTTTGAAATGTGGGCAATATGGGCCCAGAATCCTCTACTCTTCATTGATCGGCTATTACTGTCTCTCAAGAGATCATGGACCACGAATGGGGAGGAGGGCAGAGAAAATCCTTCCACATGGCTAGAGCAGACTGCTTACTCACTGTGCTTACTATCTAACCAAAAAGAAGAATCTAGTGCATACTTACGTGTACTCAGTCATGTCTGACTCTGGACCTCGAGCACTGTGGCCCCCCAGGCTCCTCTATCCATGGGATGTTCCAGGCAAGAATACCAAAGCGGGTTGCCATTCTCCTCTCTAGGAGATCTTCCCGACCCAGAGATCATATACTAGAAGCCAGGTGGAAAGGAATTATATGGGTAAATTTAACCTATTCCTTAGGCCCCAACTCTGAATTCACGAATGAACTCTGTGATGAAAGGTGGAGATACGGAAGATCTCTCTAAACCTAGATGACTTGCTACATCCTCTACCTGGCAGTTCAATTATAATCAGTCCTACAAGAATGTGTGTTCCAAAACTACCATTGCCTCCCAAGCTTTGCAGTCCATTCTACATTGCTAGGAGGTCTCTGCCTGCAGAGGTCTAGATCGCCTCCTCCTTCACTCCTTGTCTGACCACACAGCAGGTTACTCCTTCACTTATTCCAAATCTAACTACTCTCCATACTCCTCCACTTCAAGACTCCAAGACACACCCTTCATGTTTTCTAGAACATATAGCAGTACTTTAGAACTAAGTAAGATGCTGGTAAGCTAATGTCCTTTTCCTTATATCCTGAAACATATTTCTAGGTTTTTAATTCTAGAAATTAAATCTAAAGAATCATTCCCTTCCCTCAACAAACTTAGCAATTTATGCCTAACATCTGCTTAGCTGTTGACCACTGACTGTCTGATATTGCTTAGTTTCTGGAGGGGTTTCTTTGTTTGCTGTTGGCGCACCATGGGCATCTGAACTCCCCAACTAGGGATCGAACCTGCGTCTTCTGCATTGCAAGGCAGATTCCCTGATATTGATATTCCTCCCTTACTTTCACAACTGGATCTTCAGGCTCTTATCTTATTTGTATCAGACAACTTCCATCTCTTTCAGTGCTTGTGTGTGTTGCATTTAGCAGGCCTCACGAACCTTCCTTGACTGATCACATTTCCCATGATTAGCATCCTTTTGATCACAGGGGAAAAAAATGTTATTGGCGTGATTTTTTTTTTATTTAATTAAATTTACTTATTTATTTTCTTAAGTATTTTCTTCTTCAGATTTCAACTATTTGGTAACCACACCTAAGTATCAAATATCCTGTGTATCAAAGCTATGTCAGCACACACTATTTAAAGACATCCTTCTTCCCTTTTTCAAATCTCAAGCATTCCTGTGATACTCCAGAAAGTATTGAAAACAATAATTAAAATAACCATGGCAGCCACAGAAGACGGGCATTCCTCTAGACGGTGACTGGAATCATGTCCGTCATCTTTAAGCAAGAGGGAACTGCCCTCCTTTTCTTTGCACTTTGAGCTCCCACTTGAATGGTGGCAGGTCTATAAATCCTGCAGCTATAGTAACAGTTTTAGCTGTTTGGCGGCAGAAGCTGGGAAATGATAGAAGAAACAGATTACCAAGTCTTTAAATCTTTGCTATTGTGAAAGAATCCTATGAATGCAGACCTCAAATTCACATGCTATGAACACTTCAGATCTTCCTCCAGAAAATGACTTATTCCAGGGAGGGTCAGTTACCCACCTTGAAGTTCTCCGCTCCGACTGTACAGCTCCCTTCTCTGTTCTCTCAAGTAGGCACTCATGCTGATGGCATGGGAGGAGGATTCGAACCTGCAATGAAATGCAGCAAAAAACACACAGTGAGGGAGTAACCAAATAGGTGTTGTCCAGCTACGTATATCCCCAAAGTAACCTACTCCACCCATGGGATGCTCACTAGTGCTCCATGACCAAGATGTCCTGATCCAGGGCAGGCTGACATGGATCGTGATTTGTGAATGGTATTCCTGGCAAAATGCTCTTCCAAGACAGAATTTGGATCTTCTGCTCATTATTGATTTCAACTGATACAACTTGATCTCTTGCAACTTTCTTTTGTCTTCAGATCCCTCGCCAAGATCCCTACACGCAATCCACACAAGCATCTCATAAAGTCATTCGGACTTTCCTCCTATGCAACCCAAAAGCCTTCAGTGGCTGCCAGCTGCCACCACAGAAATACTGGCTCCTCGGAGCTGAACTCTTGCCCTTCCAACTAGTGACAGGATGAGCACAGTGGGCTCTTTGAAATGATGTTAAATAGCTACACCAGAGAAACAAGACATCTGCAGTCTCTCCGTAACAGCCCTCAAAAGCCATATACCTTCTAAACAGTTGTCAGAATTCTTACCTGCCACCTGCCACATAAAATACTTTGAAAAATACCAAGCTACACAATGTTTGTTCATATCTCCCCAGGAACGGTTTCAGAGACTAGAAACATGGTGGATAGGTTCGTGATCTAGAACATGTCTTTAAAAGCTAAAACGACAAGAAAGTGAATAAAAACAGAAACAAATCATAGTCTTCAAAGTAACTTGCAGTGGGACTTCCCTGGTGGTCCAGTGGCTAAGACTCTGGGCTCCCATGCAGGAGGTCTGGACGTGATCCCTGGTCAGGGAACTAAGATCCCAAATGCCACAGGGCACAGACAACAATAGATAAATAAAAAGGCACCAATTTCTTTAACTAAAAAGAAAAGGTAAAGGCATTGTTCATTCACTCACTCATTCTTTAAAAAATAACAAAGAATAACTTGCACATATGGGACAACAACAAACAGGAAAAATTATGATTATATCAAACAGTAAATTCTTCGATGTGCTAAGAAATCCCATTTCAAACCTGAGGCATTCAAAGCCAGGATAACAGGCTGACAGGAGAAATTCTTCTAAGAATTATAGCCATTCAGGGGTAAAAACAGTGAAAGAGCATCAGTGATGATGGGACAGGTTTCTGGTCACAACAAAGGAGCCTCAATATTTTCTTAATTATGCCTTCTTTATCCATTCTTTGACAAGGAAGATGAATACCAAGATGAATGTCAGTGTGAGGGAAACACTTGAGTCACTTGATCCTTTCTCTGCACCCTGCCAAGAACTGAGAGGGCACGAATAGCCAGAGGGAAGACAAAGGGCAAGGTACTTCAAAAGTGCCACCTGCCAGTCAAGAGCTGACAAGAAACCACTGACCTCCAAAAAGCACACTGACAGCTACTGATCAGAAATGGCAAAGGGGAAAAAAAATACTCGGGCAAAGACTACAAAGGCACACGGAATACCATAAGAGAAGACTTAAATACACCCAATTAACCTTGGCTAGGGGCAATTAACGGAGAAGGCAATGGCACCCCACTCCAGTACTCCTGCCTGGAAAATCCCATGGACAGAGGAGCCTGGTGGGCTGCAGTCCATGGGGTCGATAAGAGTCAGACATGACTGAGTGACTTCACTTTCACTTTTTACTTTCATGCACTGGAGAAGGAAATGGCAACCCACTCCAGTGTTCTTGCCTGGAGAATCCCAGGGACGGGGGAACCTGGTGGGCTGCCGTCTATGGGGTCGCACAGAGTCGGACACAACTGAAGCAACTTGGCAGCAGCAGCAGCAGGGGCAATTAAAGACAGCAATAAAGTTCCTCATGGATGTGATAAGAACAGAGGACTTGCCAGAATCTGAATCATTTATGACCTGATGTATTTTTACTACTTGGGAATCCTTTTTGTGTTTGCAACAAGCCACAGATTGATACAATTTTACAGTAAAAGAGGCAAGAAGGATTAGCCAGTCTCACCTAATTTTACAGCCAAAGGCATGAGGGGCCATTAAGACAGGAGAACAGCCCTGACTCACACGACTCATTAATGGTGGAACCAAAACAAGAAACAGGAAGATCTGTAAGAATGGCCTAATTCTGTGTGAGTGATGAGTTTTCAGTTCAGTTCAGTTGCTCAGGCGTGTCCCACTCTTTGTGAGTCCATGAATTGCAGCATGCCAGGCCTCCCTGTCCATCACCAACTCCCGGAGTTCACTCAGACTCACGTCCATCGAGTCAGTGATGCCATCCAGCCATCTCATCCTCGGTCGTCCCCTTCTCCTCCTGCCCTCAATCCCTCCCAGCATCAGGGTCTCTTCTAATGAGTCAACTCTTCGCATGTGGTGGCCAAAGTATTGGAGTTTCAGCTTTAGCATCAGTACTTCCAAAGAACAACCAGGACTGACCTCCTTCAGAGTGGACTGCTTGGACCTCCTTGCAGTCTAAGGGACTCTCAAGAGTCTTCTCCAACACCACAGTTCAAAAGCATCAATACTTCAGTGTTCAGCTTTCTTCACAGTCCAACTCTTACATCCATACATGACCACAGGAAAAACCATAGCCTTGACTAGACGGACCTTTGTTGGCAAAGTAATATCTCTGTTTTTTAATATGCTGTCTAGGTTGGTCATAACTTTTCTTCCAAGGAGTAAGCGTCTTTTAATTTCATGTCTGCAATCACCATCTGCAGTGATTTTGGAGCCCAGAAAAATAAAGTCTGACACTGTTCCCACTGTTTCCCCATCTATTTCCCATGAACTGATGGGACCAGATGCCATGATCTTAGTTTTCTGAATGTTGAGCTTTAAGCCAACTTTTTCAGTCTCCTCCTTCACTTTCATCAAGAGGCTTTTTAGTTCCTCTTTACTTTCTGCCATAAGGGTGGTGTCATCTGCATATCTGACGTGATTGATATTTCTCCCAGCAATTTTGATTCCAGCTTGTGCTTCTTCCAGCCCAGCATTTCTCATGATGTATTCTGCATATAAGTTAAATAAGCAGAGTGGCAATAGATAGCCTTGACATACTCCTTTTCCTATTTGGAACCAGTCTGTTCCATGTCCAGTTCTAACTATTGCTTCCTGACCTGCATACAGGTTTCTCAAGAGGCAGGTCAGGTGGTCTGGTATGCCCATCTCTTTCAGAATTTTCCACAGTTTATTGTGATCCACACAGTCAAAGGCTTTGGCATAGTCAATAAAGCAGAAATAGATGTTTTTTTGGAATTCTCTTCCTTTTTGCATGATCTAGAGGATGTTGGCCAGAGGAGGCAATGGCACCCCACTCCAGTACTCCTGCCTGGAAAATCCCATGGACGGAGGAGCCTGGTGGGCTGCAGTCCATGGGTCACTGAGGGTCAGACACAACTGAGCAACTTCACTTTCACTTTTCACTTTCATGCACTGGAGAAGGAAATGGCAACCCACTCCAGTGTTTTTTCCTGGAGAATCCCAGGGACGGGGGAGCCTGCTGGCTGCCGTCTTCGGGGTCACAAAGAGTCGGACATGACTGAAGTGACTTAGCAGCAGAAGCCGTATCAGATGTTGGCAATTTGATCTCTGGTTCCTCTGCCTTTGCTAAAACCAGCTTGAACATCAGGAAGTTCACAGTTCACATATTGCTGAAGCCTGGCTTGGAGAATGTTGAGGATTACTTTACTAGCGTGTGAGATGAGTGCAACTGTGTGGTAGTTTGAGCATTCTTGGCATTGCCTTTCTTTGGGATTGGAATGAAAACTGACCTTTTCCAGTCCTGTGGCCAGTGCTGAGTTTTCCAAATTTGCTGGCATATTGAGTGCAGCACTTTCACAGCATCATCTTTCAGGATTTCAAATAGCTCACTGGAATTCTATCACCTCCACTAGCTTTGTTCATAGTGATGCTTTCTAAGGCCCACTTGACTTCACATTCCAGGATGCCTGGCTCTAGGTCAGTGATCACACCATCATGATTATCTGGGTCGTGAAGATCTTTTTGGTGCACATCTTCTGTGTATTCTTGCCACCTCTTCTTAATATCTTTTGCTTCTGTTAGGTCCATACCATTTCTGTCTTTTATTGAGCCCATCTTTGCATGAAATGTTTCCTTTGTATCATTAATTTTCTTGAAGAGATCTGTAGTCTTTCCCATTCTGTTGTTTTCCTCTATTTCTTTGCATTGATCACTGAGGAAGGCTTTCTTATCTCTCCTTGCTATTCTTTGGAACTCTGCATTCAGATGCTTATATCTTTCCTTTTCTCCTTTGCTTTTTGCGTCTCTTCTTTTCACAGCTATTTGTAAGGCCTCCTCAGACAGCCATTTTGCTTTTTTGCATTTCTTTTCCTTGGGGATGGTCTTGATCCCTGTCTCCTGTACAATGTCATGTACCTCCATCCATAGCTCATCAGGCACTCTATCTATCAAATCTAGGCCCTTAAATCTATTTCTCACTTCCACTGTATAATCATAAGGGATTTGATTTAGGTCATACCTGAATGGTCTAGTGGTTTTCCCTACTTTCTTCAATTTAAGTCTGAATTTGGCAATAAAAAGTTCATGGTCTGAGCCACAGTCAGCTCCCAGTCTTGTTTTTGCTGACTGTATAGAGCTTCTCCATCTTTGGCTACAAAGACTATAATCAATCTGATTTCGGTGTTGACCATCTGGTGATGTCCATGTGTAGAGTCTTCTCTTGTGTTGTTGGAAGAGGGTGTTTGTTATGATAAGTGCGTCCTCTTGGCAAAACTCTATTAGTCTTTGCCCTGCTTCATTCCGTATTCCAAGGCCAAATTTGCCTGTTACTCCAGGTATTTCTTGACTTCCTACTATTGCATTCCAGTCCCCTATAATGAATGAAAAGGACATCTTTTTTGGGTGTTAGTTCTAAAAGGTCTTGTAGGTCTTCATAGAACCGTTCAACTTCAGCTTCTTCAGCATTACTGGTTGGGGCACAGACTTGGATTACTGTGATATTGAATGGTTTGCCTTGGAAACGAACAGAGATCTGTAATTTTTGGGATTGCATCCAAGTACTGCATTTTAGACTATTTTGTTGACCATGATGGCTATTCCATTTCTTCTAAGGGATTCCTGCCCACAGTATAGATATCATGGTCATCCAAGTTAAATTCACCCATCCCAGTCCTTTTTAGTTTGCTGATTCCTAAAATGTCGACGTTCACTCTTGCCATTTCCTGTTTGACCACTTCCAATTTGCCTTGATTCATGGACCTGACATTCCAGGTTCCTATGCAACATTACCCTTTACAGCATCGGACCTTGCTTTTATCACCAGTCACATCCACAACTGGGTATTGTTTTTGCTTTGGCTCCTTCCCTGCATTCTATTATTATGCAATAATAACAAACGTGTAATGATTTAAGTTCATTTACTCACTTCCAATAACTTATGTTTTCCAAAACCACAATTTCAAGATTGGTTAAGTGTCTAAAAATGCTTATGTGGTCTGATGTTCACAGTTAGGGGTGAGGGGTGACAGTATGAAATCTAAACACCCTGAAACTTGCTTTTGGCAATATGCATAGAGTGAAAATGGTCAGCTGAGCTTCAGGAGGGAAGAGGAGGATGAGGAGGGTTGGAGGAAGGAAGGCAGGGGAGGGAGGAAAGAAAAGGCCTAACAGGAGAAGGCAATGGCAGCCCACTCCAGTACTCTCGCCTGGAAAATCCCATGGACGGAGGAGCCTGGTAGGTTGCAGTCCATGGGATCACTAAGGGTCGGACACGACTGGGCGACTTTACTTTCACTTTTCACTTTCATGCATTGGAGAAGGAAATGGCAACCCACTCCAGTGTTCTTGCCTGGAGAATCCCAGGGACGGGGGAGCCTGGTGGGCTGCTGTCTGTGAGGTCACACAGAGTCGGACACAACTGAAGTGATTTAGCAGCAGCAGCAGCCACAGTAGGCCTTAGGCAGCACCTGAGGCAGTCTTAGCTGCCTCCATCAACCACCTTTCTCCCATGATATCTTGCTTGCTGGCACAGCCTTAATTTTATCTGGGCATCTGTGTCCTCCATCCCTCTTCACTCAGCAGGAAGCTCAGGGGAAGGGGCCCCCTCTCCAGCTGGAGACCTCTTACCAAAGATAAACTCTGACTGCTTTAAAGACAGTCACCATGGTCTCCTTCCCCTTGCCAGTGACTGGTTCAGGAATGGGCTTGCAGAGGGGCTTTGCCCCTGGCAGAAAACATGAACAAATGGATGACTAACCACTACTCATGAATTAAAAAGGATTTGAAATGCTAAAGCCATTTCAGAAGGCAGTTCCATGGCGTCTTAAAAAGTTAAAACACAGTCCTACCATGTGATCCAGCAATCACGCTCCGGGGCGTTTACCCAAATGAGTCAAGTACGGACACTGACACTAAACCCTGCACACGAATCTGTATCACAACTTTATCCATGACTGCCAGAAGCTGGAAGCAACCAAGATGTCTCTCAATGACTGAAAGGGAAAACTGTGGTACGGTCACAAAACTAGTATTATTTAGCAACACAAAAGATGCCACAAAAAGACACGGATGAACATTACATGTGAAAGAAGCCACTCTGAAAAGACTGGGTATTGTCTTTAAGACCTTCTAGAAAGAGCAAACTACAGAGACAGTTTAAAAACAAAAAAAGATCATTCATTTCTAGGGGTTCGGCAGTAAGGAAAAGGAGGAGGAATGAGTAAGTGAAAAACAGGATATTTAGGACAGTGAAGTTACTCTGTTAGATACGATAATGGTAGACACATGACATCATGTATTTCTCCAAACCAGTGCAACTATGTAACACAGAGAGTGAATGCTAATATAAACAAAGAACTTTAATAATGATGTATCAATGTTGGTTCCTCAGTGGAACTAATGTGCCACGCCTAAGCAAGATGTTAATCAGAGGAGAAACTGTGGAGCAGAGGAACATAAGGAAAATCTCTGTACATAAGGGAAATCAATTTTTCTGCAAATCTAAAATGGCTATAAAAAATTAAGCCTATTTAAAAAGAAAAAGATTTGTGGGATGAATCACACAGTTTCCTTGACACCACCATTTTTACTGGAGTGGGACTGAACGCAAAGAGAAAAGGAAAGGACCGAGTCCTTGATGACACTGTATTGGTGAATTGAGGAATCCTCTAGTCACACTTACGTGTGAGGTAATAACCTTCTTACAAGTTAACCTATTCACTTGGGGTCCTATGTTACTTGCAGACTAAAGCATTTTAACTCCTACCACAAACAACCTGTGAATAAAACTGTTTTTGTTTGTTTGTTTGTTTTTAAAGAACAAATTCAATAAACAGAGTGGATTTTTCTACAGTCTGGGCACAGGAAATCTGCTCTCCTCAAGACTCCAAGATAAATGAACTGTTGAAACCTTCCTTAATGATTAAGAACTCTATGAATACCTGATAGAAAACAAATCTCAAAAGTGAATCAATAGAGGATACTGGACTTCCAAATATTTAAAAAGAAGGAATTCACAACATTGGGATGTATTTCTGTACTCACTTTACATGCTCAGATATGATCTTTTAAATATCTATTAATCCTCACAAGAACATAGGTTAGCCAAGATTTAAATCCTGTTTCTACCACTTGCTAGTTATGTGACCTTATGTAACTTAACTTAAAGAACTTAACCTCTTATGTGTCAAGTTTTAAATTTAAAAAAAAAAACAACTGAATTTTGGAATCAAGTTTATAGAAAAGATACAAAATGGTACAAAGAGCTGCTGTATACCTTTCACCCCAAACCCTCCCTAATGTTAATGTCTTACATAATTGCAGAACATTTTGTTGCATCTAATAAATTAACATGGGTATGATATTGAACTACAGACTTCATTTGAATCTCACAAAAATTTTCCACTAATAATCTTTTCCTGTTCCAGGATACCACACTGCATTTAGATCATGTGTAATTTTGATAGACTTCAGTTTCCAATGAGCTTTTTCTTTACCATGTATGTTGTTCAATAATCCCCTCTGACTAGGGCTGAGCAGAGAAAGTCATTGACCATGAGAATGAACCACACCATACCAGTAGTGTTTGGTAGGCTTTGTTTCCCACAGCACTGTTAATTCAGGGGAACGGCTGGCTTCGCTCCCAGGACGGTGTAAGTTGTCTCCTGAGAAGCTTAAGAGCTGATTTTGATTGGGAGTCCCTTCATGGCCTCCACCAATACCATGCACTCATGGTACTATCACCAAGTATTTACTTGTTGGTCTTCTTTACTAAATTGTATGTGTCTAAGCCATGAAATTAAAACACGCTTACTCCTTGGAAGCAAAGTTATGACCAACCTAGATAGCATATTGAAAAGCAGAGACATTACTTTGCCAACAAAGGTCCATCTAGTCAAGGCTATGGTTTTTCCAGTGGTCATGTATGGATGTGAGAGTTGGACTGTGAAGAAAGCTGAGTGCCGAAAAATTGA
>NW_011495080.1:4099931-4119414 GCF_000754665.1 Bison bison bison
GATACTTTTGAACTGTGGTGTTGGAGAAGACTCTTGAGAGTCCCTTGGACTGCAAGGAGATCCAACCAGTCCATCCTAAAGGAGACCAGTCCTGGGTGTTCATTGGAAGGACTGATGCTAAGGCTGAAACTCCAATACTTAGGCCACCTCATGTGAAGAGCTGACTCATTGGAAAAAGACCCTGATGCTGGGAGGAACTGGGGGCAGGAGGAGAAGGGGATGACAGAGGATGAGATGGCTGGATGGCATCACCAACTCGATGCACATGAGTTTGGGTGAACTCTGGGAGTTGGTGATGGACAGGGAGGCCTGGTGTGCTGCGATTTATGGGGTCACAAAGAGTTGGACACAACTGAGCGACTGAACTGAACTGAAGGAGTCAGTGCCTCAACTTTTTTTTCATGTGTAAAAGAGCATGAAAAATAGTACCCACACCCATAAGATTTTTATATGAATGAGTAAATGAGATAATCCTTGAAAATAGCTTTATGCCTTGGCTAGCACTTAGTAAGGACTCAGAAGTATTAACCACTACTCTTGCTGCCCAAATCTGATATAATCTGAATTCAATTATGATTAATTGAGACTCTCCTGAGAAACCCATTTATCACAGTGCCTGGTACATAGTAAGCACTTGAGCAATGGTAGCTGTTACTGTTATTACTATTAATGTTAATAATTATATTAACTATTAGCTGTTACCAAGTGACACTAACTTATGACCTGCTGAGGAGGGTAGTTGGTCATAATAAGGAAAAAAGAATGTCCACATTATTCTTTTATTAATTCAAGTAAAACCCAATACTACTTAGCTAGCTTTATGACTTTATTAACAAAGGTTGTTTCTTGGCACTTGGGGCCTTTGCAAAGGCTAAAATACTTCATTTCCTTTCATTCCATATAAAATTCCCCAGAAACAAGAGGGGAATTTCTCATTTTATATAAAAATACCCAGAAATGAATTCTAGAAATTATTAAAAGTTTTAGATAGTCCAGCAACCATAGTCCAAAATAGCCACTCCTCTTACAGAAGACGAAAGTACACAAAATTGAATATATATATTTAGTATATAAGAGGAATATATATTGCTACCATAATTCTTTCAAAGCAACTTTAACTGCATGAAATAATGACTGTTAATAAAGTAGAAAACCATTCAACTTGGATCTAACGCATATGAACATCTATCTTACCAGCAGGGAGATACTTACTTGAAAAGAGAATTTTTTGGCCTTTGAGGTTTCTTCTTGGCAAAAAAGGCTGCACAGTCGCGTCCACTGCTGGCATAACTGAGCTGCGCTGATGGTTCAGAGGCTGTACGTGTATTTTTCATATCCAAGTACTCAGTCAACAGCATCTGTACAAGCAAATAAACAGCTTAAAATTAACATGCACCTTTACGATATGCAGTTTTAAAACCATGAAGACCTAATTCTAAAACCTCCTTGACTAAGAAGGGTATTAACCTAGCTATTCATTACTTCTAGTAGTAGACCTAAGGAAAGATTCATTATGTTCCAAAAGTCATGGATTTGCTACCTGTGCCTAAAACTGAGAACAGGGTATAGTGGGCATTTGCACGTGGGGGTAAATGGGAAGTTTTTATTGAGGGTCTACTATGTGTCAGGCATGAAGTTGGGTGAGTCAAGCAATATACTCCTGCGGTCATAATTTAAGCCTCATTATTCCAAATTATAGTAGCATCAGCAGTAATGCCGTAATGTTTACTGAGCGCTTACTATGTTGCAGGCAAGGGGCTAATCCATTTAGATGTGTTACTTCATTTAAAGAACAAAATCTTATCAGGGAGGTCAGTTCTCAGAACATAGACAAGGAAATGGACCAGCAACCTAAAACACCTGCCAAGCAGGCCAGCGGAGGCCACAGTGGACTAAGTGGTCTTGACCCGAAAATTATCTTGAGGGCCACTACTCATCTTCAGAGCTTCAAAGCAACAAAAGCAACAGGGTTTTTTTTTTTTTTTAAATCAGTACTGCCATCAGGTCCTGCTTATAAAAATGAATCCACTTCAGAGCCTCAAGTGTTCGGGGGCCTGGGCTAGAATCAGTTGTACTATCTTTAAGACAAGTATAGAAAAAGTCCCCACTGTTCAGAAAGAAAACAGCAGATCTGGAAAAGAAATCACCACGGTTCCTAAGAATATCTAACCTGGGACTAAAGTCTATCAACTCACTTCTATAATCACTTGCCACATTTACAATCTCACAATAACCAAGTGGTATAACAGTACATGTTGGCAAACAATTCTATCCATGACGGAACTGAAATCCCATATCACTAGTATCCCTGCATATGGGTGGGTGGGTGTGTGTGTGTGTGTGTGTGTGTGTGTGTGTGTGTGTATTCATTCATTCAAAGTGTGAGAACCATATTAAGCATTATCATCAAAAAACATTTATGAAGCATCTGTGACTATACTGCTCCAAGTAAATTTTAAAGCCAATCATGTCTCTATTATGATCACATACACATTATTGAGTACTTATCACATATCAGGCATTTTGGAAACATGATCTTACTCAATCCTCAAATCTATGACGTGTTACTAATTTTAATTTAGAGATGAGGAAACTGAGAATTAGCGGTGTTAAAAAAACTAGCCCATATGGGTGTAGGGGAGCAGGAGTTAACAGGAAATTTCTGTACGCTCCGGCTTCCCTGATAGCTCAGTTGGTAAAGAATCCGCCTGCAATGCAGGAGACCCCAGTTCAATTCCTGGGTTGGGCAGATTCTCTGAAGAAGGGATAGGCTACCCACTCCAGTATTCTTGGGCTTCCCTTGTGGCTCAGCTGGTAAAGAATCTGCCTGCAATGCGGGAGACCTGGGTTTGATCCCTGGGTTGGGAAGATCCCCTGCAGAAGGGATAGGCTACCCACTCCAGTATTCTGGCCTGGAGAATTCCATGGACTGTATTGCCCATGAGGTTGCAAAGAGTCGGACATAATTGAGCGACTTTCACTTTCACTTTCTGTATGTTCCCCAACAATTTACTATGAGCTTTAAAATGCTCTTTAAAAAACTCAAAAGAAAAGGAGAGGGAAAAAAGGCGGGAAGTAGAAACTAGCCTGAGGTCTTATATTTACAGTGTAACAGGTCAGGATTTCAACTCAGGTTTAGTTCACACCAGTCTGTTTTCTTCCCCATGACAGTCCACTCTCACTAACTGCACAAAATCTATCACTGAGACGGATCGCAGCTGTCAGTGAATGGATTTTTGTTGTTGCTGTTCAGTCACCAAGTTGTCTCTGACATTTTTGAGACCCATGGACTGTAGCCCACCAGGCTCATGGGATTTCCCAGCAAGAATACTGAAGTGGGTTGCCATTTCCTTCTCCAGGGGATCTTCCCGACACAAGGATCAAACCTGCATTTCCTGCACTGGCAGGCAGATTCTTTACCACTGAAGCCATCAGGGAAGCCCCTGTGGGCTTCTTTTATTTCATCCTCTGTACAATAAATGTACTTCATTTGATTTTCTGTACAATAAAGAGTTCACTGGGAAAGAATGAAGCATGTTAAGAGATTGGTCAATGTTTTGTTTTTTTTCTTTATGAGGTCCCTGGAGTATTACTCAGTATGCTGAGGAAGTAATATAATGACAAGTACTATCTCTGTTAATATATCACCCAAATTGCACAACAGTCAGAGAGAGAATTGAATTGGGTCTCTAGTAACAATTCCAGTGAGGGACTCAATTATTTTGCAGATTTAGCACTGATGTTAATAAAGTTTGCAGGAATCTGTGATCAAAAGAAGGTCAGTAAATCAGAGAAGAATTTCAACTTGTTGACATCTTTCAAATTTCAACACAGAATGATGTCTACAAATACCCTGGTTTCACTTAAATGTTGGTCATTACACCAATATGACAGAATTATGTTTCTACCAAAGCCACACTATACCAAAGTAATTCTTCTGAAGTAATTATTGTCCTAGAAATCAATGACTGTCCTTTTATAATAAAATATTGACTGACCAGGACATAACTAAGCAGCATCCTTAAAATCCAGGTATTTTATGATCATTGTTCTTTTTCTCCACATCCCCTTAATTATTAGAGCTCAGGATTCTTAGTCTTTCTATTCACCAGCTTCTCCCTTTCTATCTATACAAATATACTATTTCTAATACATTTTTCTGTTGACAAATATCTTCCTTTGGTTCTCACAATCTATTATCTTTTTTCCTTTCTGTCTTTTGGTTCTAAACTTTAAAAAGCAGTCTCCACACATATTATGTCCCCTACCATAATGTGGTCTTTATCCCTCATTTCTCTCCCAAGCTTCAATCCTACATCTGTGACTTCATGCCTGACCTATGCACTTATTTCACATAAAATCAATCCTAAATTCTGAAACCTAAATCATCTTCCCATAAAAATTAGTAATTTCTTCTTTCAACTTTCTGTTTAGTATTTTCTTACTGTCACTGATCTCCAGGTTTAAAACTTCAGAACAATCCTTAATACATTCCCTTATCCTTTGTATTCACAAAGGAGTTAGTGCCCAAATTCATTAATCTCTCTTTCTCAACTCAATGAGGTTGCCCCTTCTGGTCCATTCTGACAGTCACCACGTTAGTTCAACTCATGCAGTTTTCCTCATTGAGTTTTCTGTCTCCCATCTCTTATTCTTCCAATCCTCCTACACCTTCAATAGAGTGATCTTCCTTAAAAAAAAAGTTGCTCCAAAAAAGTGTAAAAGTGACTTTATCTACAAAACAGAAATAGAGTTACAGATGTAGAAAACAAACACGCACAGTTACCAGGGGGCAAAAGGCAATTAGGACTGACATATACACACTGAAAAAAAGAAAAAAGTGAAAGTGTTAGTCACTCAGTTGTGTCTGACTCTGTGCGACCCCTGGACTGCACCCCACCAGGCTCCTCTGTCCATGGGATTCGCCAGGCAAGAATACTGGAGTGGGTTGCCATTCCTTTTTCCAGGGGATGGTTCTGACCCAGGGATCAAACCCGGGTCTCCTGCATTGCAGGTGAATTCTTTTCCATCTGAGACACCAGAGAAGCCCACATAAAATAGGCAACTAAGAAGAACCTACTGTATAGCACAGGAACTCTGCTAGGTACTCTGTAATGGCCTACCTGGGAAAAAAAAATCTAAAAAAGAACTGATGTATATATGTATAACTGATTCACTTTGCTGTATACCTGAAACTTATACAATATCAACTCGACTCCAATAAAAATCATAAAGAAAAAAATAAAAAACAAACACAGTTGCTGCTACCATCACAAGACTCTTAATCTCATCATTTACAACAATCTGACCTCAATATTCCAATCATATCTTATTCTCCTTAAGATGAAACCAGCACTCCAATCAAGATCACACACTTAACTTTCCCCTGTATATGCCTGGGCCTTCTCATTTCTGGAATGTCTATCCTAGACTACCCTCTCTCCTAACAGACCCTTCCAAAAAACAGTTCCAATATTTTCTCTTCAACAACTCCTTTCCCAGGCCACTGGAAATGAGCTGTCTCCTTTTCTGAGCTCCTCAAGTACCCACTTTCAGATCAGATCAGTCGCTCAGTCGTGTCCAACTCTTTGCGAACCCATGAATTGCAGCATGCCAGGCCTCCCTGTCCATCACCAACTCCCGGAGTTCACTCAGACTCACATCCATAGAGTCATGATGCCATCCAACCATCTCATCCTCTGTCATACCCTTCTCCTCCTGCCCCCAATCCCTCCCAGCATCAGAGTCTTTTCCAATGAGTCAACTCTTCGCATGAGGTGGCCAAAGTACTGCAGTTTCAGCTTCAGCATCATTCCTTCCAAAGAAATCTCAGGGCTGATCTCCTTCAGAACGGACTGGTTGGATTTCCTTGCAGTTCAAGGGACTTTCAAGAGTCTTTTCCAACACCACAGTTCAAAAGCATCAATTCTTCGGAGTTCAGCTTTCTTCACAGTCCAACTCTCACATCCATACATGACCACAGGAAAAACCATAGCCTTGACTAGACGAATCTTTGTTGGCAAAGTAATGTCTCTGCTTTTCAATATGCTATCTAGGTTGGTCATAACTTTCCTTCCAAGGAGTAAGCGTCTTTTAATTTCATGGCTGCAGTCACCATCTGCAGTGATTTTGGAGCCCAGAAAAATAAAGTCTGACATTGTTTCCACTGTTTCCCCATCTATTTCCCATGAAGTGATGGGACCAGATGCCATGATCTTCGTTTTCTGAATGTTGTGTAAATGTGTATGTAAAGTACCCACTTTACATATCAGTAAATAAGTATTCATCCAAAACTGCCCAATACTATTAGCTATTGTCTAATGAAAAGATGCCTCACCATTAATAAATAGGAGGAACTTTTATGTTCCTTAAAGCATTATATTTCTTTACTTCTACCACAGAGCCATGCAACATACCAGTGAATCAAAAAATACAGGGAACCAATGAATTTTTTGAAAAGCAAGTGATGAGAAGCCTTGATGTACGCTATGCTCTGCTATGCTAAGTCGCTTCAGTCGTGTACAACTCTGTGCGACCCCAGAGACAGCAGCCCACCAGGCTCTGCCGTCCCTGGGATTCTCCAGGCAAAAATACTGGAGTGGGTTGCCATTTCCTTCTCCAGTGCATGAAAGAGAAAAGTGAAAGTGAAGTCGCTCAGTCATATCCGACTCTCAGTGACCCCATGGACTGCAGCCCACCAGGCTCCTCCGTCCATGGGATTTTCCAGGCAAGAGTACTGGAGTGGGGTGCCATTGCCTTCTCCAGCCTTGATGTATATATGTTGTTAGATGCAAATTAGTGATAGTCTCCAAAGCAGAAAGAGACCTATAAATGAGTCCAGAGTATAAAAACGTACACTGTGAATAAAGTAACAAAGGGAGAGGTGCGATTTTAACCACAGGCTTTGTGATGTCTGCTTCCTTCGTTGTGTTTCCCTCTTTTTCCTAATAACATTCACCACCAGCTGAAAAATACTGCTTTAAAACAGGTAAAGTTTTATGTTGACACTCAAATTGGCAAAGGTGTAATATTTTTTAATATCTCAAAGAACAAATAGCCCCTACTCTAAGATGCCTGAAATGTGTCTGAATTAGGTTAAATCTTCTACTACAGAGTCTTGACACAAACACCAGATGCTTGGTATTAAAATATAACCATATCATTTCTTGGTGATTTTACATCATTGTGGATAACATACTGCATCTTCGAAATTGTACATAAATTTCCTAAGTGCTCACGGATGAGTTCAAATTTCCATTTTTATGAAAAGAAATAAGCCATACAGCTTGTCTTTTGCCTGGGGAAAATCACCCAAGATTGGAATTCTGGGGTCAAAGAGCATTCATATAGTATCAAATACATTCTGCCCACAGAAAATCTGCAGAAGATAATTCTTCTTGGCTTTACATTCCTTCTTATTTCAGACATGCATCTCTTTTCTCTTTGTAAGTACCAGGAAGCACTATTTCTTCTTGATCAAGAGTTCAAAAAATTAAAAGGCATAATTAATATCTGTGCTTTAAGTTTAACTTAAAAGGTGTTCATTTGTATTGAGTTGGCCAAAATGTTTGTTTGGGGTTTTCCTATATGGTATTATGGAAAAACCCCACCTTTCTGTTCAACTTAATAATAACTGAAGACAAGAAATATGAAAGTATAATTGAAAAGTACCTGAAAAATCTATATATACCAGTGATACCATGATTCAAATGTATTTACTGAGTATCTGGTATGTTAGATGGTTCTGTGGTAGAAGCAAAGAAATATAATGCTTTAGCAGAGCATACAAACTGGGATGGTCAAGCATCTCTTCTGCTAGAATACTGATTAGCAGTTGCTAAGATGCTAGTCAGAAATTCCATGATATATAAAGCAGGGCCAAGATGTTGAGAATTATAACATGCTCTAACATTGAAAACATCATTCTGAACAAATCCCTCATTTACTATACAGTCCTCTTTATTTAACATATTAACTATGGCTGCTTGTGGTTATACATGGAGAATTTTGTTTTTAAATAAATGCGAGATTTACAGACTTAGAATTAACACATCTCCTATTATCAGCTTCTCCATTTACCCAACTAGCTACTTTGTGAAACATCGAGATCCTTCTAGATACTGATCCTTTTTAGTGTCTTTCAGCTTACAAAATGCTCACCTCACATAAGGACTGTTTACCAACCATTAATGGACTTGGGAGGAGCCAGGCCTGTACCCTGGGATGTCTCTATGTCAGAGCCTACTTTGCCAGGCAAACAGTCAACCCTCAATCAGCTAGTCAGATTTCTCTGTGTTAGTGGGACACAGTCTGTGCTGGTGAACGTGAGGAGATGTAAATACCCTGGGGCAATCATCTTTCACCATGTGGATGAAAAATCACAGAAAGCCCATCTGCACAGAGAGAATAAAGAATGAACCAGAGGGCCAGAGAGAAAGAGAAGACTCACAGGAGAGAGATTCACAGTTTGCAAACTAAGTTTTCCACAGTGCAAAGGTCTCAAACTGATCTGATAAGGTCTTAGACTTTCTACCCTTGGGTCCCGCAATATATCCTTACAGTCTTCAGTATGTTTTCCTTATTTCCTTATGATAATCTGAATGAGTCTATGTTTCTTCACTAAGCTATCTCTGGATAAATGAATATACACTAATATGCATCTATGTGTATATTCTATGTATACAGAATATATTCTATGTATATATTCTATGTATAAATGAATATATACTAATAATATACTAATATGCATCTAGCGACATTAATATCACAAATACAATTTTTGTAAAACACTGTATCTTATGAAAACAGTAGTAGTAGTAGTGGTTTGCACAGATTTCAATCTCTGCAACTAGGAGAGCGATTCTCCGGATTACAACCTTCATATGTTCAATGATTTATGTCAAAGCCATACTGTATTTGTGTCCCCTACCAGCCCCCTCCCGACCATGAATCTGAGAATTAGATTACTGCATGACAGCAGCAGTACTAAGGTGAAAGAAAAAAAAAAATCACCTGTAGCTCCCACTATGAACTAAGGCTCAACTTCCTTATGTGGTACCTTGTATATGCCTATAATAAATACTGAGGTTTTTAATAATTTGCTCTTTTAAAATACAGATGCCCAGGAGTTTCTGTTCTAGGAACAGCAAAGTGACTTTCAATGGATTAACCCTCATACGGATAATAATTATAAAAGCTGGAAAAAAAAAACAAACATTTAAAAAAAACAGAAGTTGAAGACCCTGGAGAGGAACCAAATTAGGCAGTACCTTTGGTTATGACCCCTGGAAGAAAGGAAGCACACTAGGTGAGCTCCCTCGGCTTTTCCCCAGAGAACCCTTCCAGGGACCACGGAGTAAGAGTAGAAGCCACGCAGAAACTCCAGGCTCTCTGGATGGTGGACACAAGGCCTAGGTAAAGGGAGACCAGGATGTCCAGAATTTGAGAAATCCGGAGGAAGAGGAGGAGCAAAATCAGAGTAGTACACCCCTCAGACTGTCACCTTGATTCCAGACACACTAAACAGTAAGACTGAAACAATGTAATGATAGTTTAAAAAATGAGGACCACTATTTACAATTACTAAAAACTATCAGGTTTCCCCCATAAGGTTGCTAATGAGTAAAATATTTGTAACAAAGAAAAACAGAAAAAGTTATCTTTTGAAAATAGCAGTCTTATTTCCTTATTATATAAAGACTAAAATATTCTGCCATAAGAAAACCAGTCATTCTGCAAATAAAAGGCTGCCTGCTTAACTATACTCATTATCAGTGGCAATTGTATCATTAAGACTACTATGTATATGGTCTTGTGAACAGTTCCTTAGTGTTCAAAGTAAAAGAAACCAAAAAATTCCAAGAGTTACACAAGTACTTTCTGGTCCTCTGTCAAATTCCTGGTAAGTCTCAAAGAGACATTTAGCTCCTCAGTCCCCTCAAAAGAAGAGTTTTTAACAAAGAAATCCCAATTTTAAAAGAAAGGTTTCATTTACTTTAAACATATTTACTTAATATGTAAAATATGCAACATATTGTCCTGGATATGAAATCAAGACTAAAAAAAAAAATCCTAATATCAAAACAAGTGAATTTTACTACATATAAATTAAAACTTTAAGGGAATTAAAAGTCAAATCAAGCCAAATCAATCGATCCTTCCCTCAATGTGCTTATCTAGTCATACAGACACAAGAATGACTACAACACAAGAGAGAAAGTAGAAAGCATTGGGTCAAAGAAATTGTTGTGAGCATTTATAGAAGGATAAGATTGCTCCCATCCAGGTGGTTCAGTGGGTAAAGAATCCACCTGCAATGCAGACACAGGAGACACGGGTTTGATTTCTGGGTCGGAAGGATTCCCAGGAGGAGGGCAAGGCATCCCACTCCAGTATTCTTGTCTGGAAGAATCCCATGGACAAGCGGAGCCTGGTGGGCCACAGCCTATAGGGCTGCAAAGAGTCGGACATGACTGAAGCGATTGAGCATGCAAAGGACAATAAAGAGTTTCAAGATCACGGCACTATAGGACAAAAATATAATCTTATAATGTATAAAAAACAAAAAATAAGGCAGAAAGGAAAGAAAAAATAAAGAAACCGTGTTGGGGAAATTTCAGGTGTCTTCAATTAACTACAAAACAGTTCAGGTAACATAAAAATGAAGCCTGAGAGATGAGCCTGGAAAGGTGGTAAATTCACAAACTTCTCAGGGTCTGTAACCCCAGTATTGAAGTCAAGTACAGAATGAGGAGGCAGGAGAAAGCTTTCAACGGGTAAATAAAATGTTGATGGATATACTCTAAGTAAATTAATCTGCTAGCATATACAATAATAGATTAGAAGGCAATGGGATTTGCAGGGGAAAAATGAATGATTAAGGAAATAAGATAAAAGGAGGGGACAAGGAAAAAAACCTACCAAGATGAATTTTAAAAAATAAAAAGGATTTTAAGCTAAAGTAGTGGCAATGAGATTTTACAATTAGGCATACATTTCTGAGTTGATGTCTAGAAAAAATATGAAAAAAATTTAACCAGCTACTCTAGAAGGAAAGAAGACAAGTTTTAAAATGGCAAAAAAGACTGCATATTCAAGGGACTAAAAAAATATTGTTCCATGAACAACGATCAGGAAGGCAGTAACAATGAGTTTGATAGGAACAATAAATTTAGTTTGGAATATAATCCCTTGTGAAGCATATGAATATTCATATGCACCCTCAAATACATAATTGTGAAAGGGGAAATAATGCTGATGAGATTTCCTTGATTTATACACTAATTAACTTCCATTAGGACTGTTAAGTGTTTGTCTAGGAGTTCTCTGAAGGATACTGTGAAGGACATATATTTTTGAATATTTGTAACCTGATTTTATCCTTTATTTTTATTTATTTATTTTTTTTGTTGTTGGCAAAGTGATGTCTCTGCTTTTGAATATGCTATCTAGGTTGGTCATAACTTTCCTGCCAAGGAGTAAGCGTCTTTTTTTTTTTTTGAATATATGAGAATTTTTATTCTCATATATTCATATTTATAAGAATAAATATGAAAAGTTACTCAAATTCATTATCAGAAAAAGGCAGATCAAGACCACAGCAAGATACTCTTTTACACCAGTGTTCAAAATTATCAAGTTCTAGGAAAAAAATATTGAGCTCTCCTATAAAATTGTTTGTGGCATTATGAATTAGGAACAGTACTTGGGAAAACGAGTTGTCATTGCCTTATATTCTTATTTCCTGTGGCTCGGAAATTCCAGTAAGTATATACCAACAGAAAGAACTTTCTGATGAGATTAGTAGTGAACACATGCATGCTGAAATGTGTAAACATTTGAAAGATCCAAATTACTCAATGACTCAATATTTTTCAAATGACCAATGCAAACTGATACAAAATCATGCATGATTAAAAGATCCATTCAAAATTCAAGATACACTAATGTACTTTAATGTAACAGAATATAAAAAGTTCATCTGATTTCAGATTCCACATTGCAATGAATCTTTAAGAAACTACTGCTTGTCAAGTTTTGGTGTTACATAAAAGCAGAATATCCACAATTATTTGAAGAGGCTATAAAAACACTGTTCCTTCTTCCAACTACCACCCTATGCCAGGCTGGATTTTCTTTTTTTTTTTTTTTTGTAATTTTTCAGCACTTTATTTATTTATTTTTATTTGATAAATTTAACACCTTTTATTGCCATACCTCATTTTACTGTGCTTTGCTTTAGTGAACTTTATAGATACATGTTTTTTTTTTTTTCCTTGTTAATTTTCTGTTTAGTTGATCTATCCATAAGTGTGAGTGGGGTATTAAAGTCTCCCACTATTATTGTGTTATTGTTAATTTCTCCGTTCATACTTGTTAGCATTTGTCTTACATACTGCGGTGCTCCCATGTTGGGTGGATATATATTTATAATTGTTATATCTTCTTCTTGGATTGATCCTTTGATCATTATGTAGTGACCTTCTTTGTCTCTTTTCACAGCCTTTGTTTTAAAGTCTAATTTATCTGATACGAGTATTGTGACTCCTGCTTTCTTTTGGTCCCAATTTGCATGGAAAATCTTTTTCCAGCCCTTCACTTTCAGTCTGTATGTGTCCCCTGTTTTGAGGTGGGTCTCTTGTAGACAACATATGTAGGGGTCTTGTTTTTGTATCCATTCAGCCAGTCTTATCCTTTATTTTTAGAACAGCATTGTTGGGGCACAATTTACACACCATAATTGTCATGTACAGTTCAACAGTGTTTAGGTAAATGTATAGGTTGTGCAACCATCACCACAGTCATTTTAAAATACTTCTAACATTCCAAAAATTTCCCTTATTATGTTACAGGTTTTTTACAGAGCCTTTTATTAGATTGAGAAAGTTCCTTTCTAGTACTAGTTTGCTAAAAGGTTTTGGTTTTGTCTTTTCAGTCATCAGTGGGTATCAAGTGCTTTCCAGTATCTACTGAGATAATTGCGTGGGTTTTCCCATTATTCCATGACTATGGCATATTACATTCATTGATTTTTTTTCTGATAAATCCCAGTTAACTGTGGTACACAACACAGTTCATATGTTAAAGGACTCAATTTGTTAGTACTTCATTTGAGGTTGTTGCATCTACGTTCACAAAGGACATTGACCTATAGTTTCCTCTGCTATCTCAAATTTTTATCAAGGTAACAATGGACTCACAGCATATGCTGAAAAATGTTTCCTCATCTCTGTTGTCCAAAACAGAAATTGGTATTATTTCTTCTTCAAATGCTTGACAAAATACTTGTATACGTATGTATGTGCAGGAAATCTTTTTAATTATTTAATTTATAGGCATAACTTGAAGATACTGTGAGTTCAGTTCCAGACCATTCCAATATAGTGAATATAGCAATAAAGCAAGTCACATGATTTTGTTTCAAAGAGCATGCAAAATGTATGTTTACACTATACATGTACAATAGCACGATGTCTGAAAAAATGTACATAATTTTAAAATAATGCTACTGAACATATAGCACCAACAGACTTCCTCAACATAGGACCGCACAAACCTCCAATTTTTAAAAAATGCAATGTCTGCAAAGCTCAATTAAGCAAACTGCTGTAAAATGGGGAATGCCTATATTTACTATAGGACAGTTTAGATTTTCTATTTCTTCCTGAACTAGTTTCAGTATCTTCTTTCTTTCTAGGAATTTGTCCAGCTCATCTAAGTTGTCTAACTCGGGTTATTCATCACAATCTTTTTAACTTTTATACAGTCTACAATGATGCCTTCTCTTTCACTCCTAATTTCATCATTTTTTGAGACTTCTCCCCTTTTTAATTTATCAGTCTAAAGATTTATTAGTTTTTGATCTTCTCAAAGAACCAATTTTAACATCATTACTTTTTTTTTTAATTTTCTGCTGATTTTTCACTCTAATCTTTATCATTTTTGTCCTTCTGCTTGCTTTGGGTTTCATTTTTCCCCCTCCTTTTTCAAGATCTTAGCGTACAAACTTTGATTGTTGATCTTAGGTCTTTCTTCTTACACCCACGGTGTATTTAGAACTTTGTTGTTTTACTTAAAAATATTTTGAGACGTGCCAAAATTTCTTCCTGTTGTTTATTTAATTGTTATGGATGGAGAACATACTTTTTGTCATTTCAATCCTTTTAAATGTACTGAGACATGAACGTCATAGTCCATGATCTACCATGATAGTCAATGTACATAAAAGAATCTGTATTCTGATGGTGGTAGTTAGGGGTACCATATGTCATGTTAAGTCATGGTGCTTGATAGTACAGTTCAAGTTTTATTGGTTTTCTGTCCAGTTGATTCACTATTTTAAAAGAGTATTGAAATCTTCAACTTTAAAATTGTTGAATTTTTCACTGATTTCAATTGTCAGTTTTTCCTCTATGCATTTTAGATCCTATAGCATTTTCATGATTTTTTGTTTATTGCTAAGCTCCTAAGTCACTTCAGTCATGTCCGACTCTGTGTGACTCCATGGACTGCAGCCTACCAGGCTTCTCTGTCCATGGGATTCTCCAGGCAAGAACACTGGAGTGGGTTGCCAGTTCCTTCTCCAATGCATGACAGTGGAAAGTGAAAGTGAAGTCACTCAGTTGTGTCCTACTCTTAGCGACCCCATGGACTGCAGCCTACCAGGCTCCTCCATCCATGGGATTTTCCAGGCAACAGTACTGGAGTGGGGTGCCATTGCCTTCTCCCTTTATTTATTGCTCACCCATTAAAAAAAAAAAAAAAACAGAAGGCAATGAGGCTATGATGGGGAAAGCACAGATGTGGTCTCAGTGCCCAAAGGCATACTGCTAGCTACAGCTTCATAATATTCTCTGCCCATTTCACTAAAACATATTTTAAGGGTCATTGTATATATTTGTATCACTTTCTCCCCTTTTCTCATCAAAGTTGACACAAGCTCCATGATTTTCTTACACCATTACAAAATGTTAGCTACTGATAATAACAGTCTTACTCTGCACTAACACTCAACATGTTTCATCATGATATATTAAGAACTCCTTTTACCATTACACAGTCTTTCTCAGTCTCCTTAATTTCAATGACCTCTATGTATTACTCTTTGACATTCTTTCTTTGGAAATACTCCAACATCTCCAATTCTGAATTCTCAACTCTGACCACAGTGTTTTATCTCCTCCCCCAAAATACATATCACTCTTCCTTCTTAGTTTAAGCTAAAATTCTATTAAGAGAAAGACTGATCTATACATAGGAATCACTTGAAGAACTATTTTAAAGATTCATGTGCCCCACCTTAGAACTATAAATTGAGAGGGTAATTCAGAAATACAGAAAGTGTGCGCTTAAAACCAAATCTGCCACTTAACCAGCTATGTGACCCTGGCAAGTTACTTAACCTTGCTAAACTGTATTTCACTCAACTGTGAAGTAAGTGTAACAGAACAATCTGCTTCACAGAAATAAAATAAACACACATGAAATGCTTGGCATACTCCTTTCCCAATTTGGAAGCAGTCTGTTGTTCAATGTCCAGTTCTAACTGTTGCTTCTTAACCTGCATACATCAAGGCAGGTAAGGTGGTCTGGTATTCCCATCTCTTTAAGAATTTTCCAGTTTCTGGTGAGTTCCAAATCAGGAAAGGAGTATGTCAAGGCTGTATACTGTTACCCTGCTTATTTAACTTATATGCAGAGTACATGATGAGAAATGCCGGGCTGGATTAAGCTCAAGCTAGAGTCAAGATTGCTGGGAGAAATATGAATAACCTCGGATATGCAGATGACACCCACCCTTATGGCAGAAAGTGAAGAAGAACTAAGAGCCTCTTGATGAAAGTGAAACAGGAGACTGAAAAGGTTGGCTTAAAACTCAACATTCAGAAAACTAAGATCATGGTATCCGGTCCCATCACTTCATGGAAAATAGATAGGGAAACAGTGGAAACAGTGTCAGACTTTATTTTCTTGGACTCCAAAATCACTGCATATGGTGACTGCAGTCATGAAATTAAAAGACACTTGCTCCTTGGAAGAAAAGCTATGACCAACCTAGGCAGCGTATTAAAAAGCAAAGACATCACTTTGCCGGCAAAGGTCTGTCTAGTCAAAGCTATGGTTTTTCCAGTAGTCATGTATGGATGTGATGGTTGGACTATAAAGAAAGCTGAGCACCAAAGAATTGATGCTTTTGAACTGTGGTGTTGGAGAAGACTCTTGAGAGTCCCTTGGACTGCAAGGAGATCCAACGGTTCCATCCTAAAGGAAATCAGTCCTGAATATTCATTGGAAGGACTGATGCTAAAGCTGAAACTCCATTACGTTGGCCACCTGATGCGAAGAGCTGATTCATTGGAAAAGACCCTGATGCTGGAAAGATTGAAGGTGGGAGGAGAAGGGGACAACAGAGGATGAGATGGTTGGATTGGATCACTGACTCAATGGATATGAGTTTGAGCAAGCTCCAGGAGTTGGTGATGGACAGAGAAGCCTGGCATGCTGCAGTCCATGGGGTCACAAAGAGTCAGACGCGACTGAGCCACTGAACTGAATGAGCCACTGAACTGAACTGAAAATGCTTGGCTCACAAATGCTACTACATCTGAGGAGGAGGCTCAGAAATTTGTTATTTTTTCTTAAATGAATCCCAAGAACCAGGTAACTAAGATACTACCTTTCTGAATCCAAGAACCTTGGTTCCTCATCTTTATTTTTTGCCATATAAATTATATTTATTATATAAAGAGATCCTATAACTTGATATGAAAAAGAAAGCAACTCCAATAGGTATCACAAGGGCAAAGGATATTAGCATTTGATTAAAGAGGAACACAGCTACTCAAAAAACACAAATATTTAACCTCATTAATAATTAAGGAAGAAATTCGCTGGTGGTCCAGTGTTTCAGAGTCTGGAGGCCAATGCAGGAGACACTGGTTTGATAATCCCTGGCCCAGGAAGATCCCACACGCTGCGAAGCAACTAAGCCCCTGCACCCCAACTACTAAGCCTGCAATCTAGAGCCCAGGAGCTATAACTACGGAGCCCGTGTGCCTCAACTATGGAAGTCCACGCACCATAGACCTCAACAAGAGAAGCCACCACAATGAGAAGCCAGTGTTCTCAATCACTAAACGTAGGATTCTGCTAATATTTATCACTAAACTTTTGGAATGTTTTCACTTCAGTGAATCTGACTACATCATTTCTCTTAAGTATTTGAATGTCCAGTATCCTTACTCTTACTATTGCTCTCTTCCATTTTAGTTATACCTACATTTCAGATGATTCTCAAATGTTCCTCTGCCATCACACTGTACTTTTTTCCAAGCTCCAGAGGTGACTGTCATTGCCTGCAAGAGGGTCTTGTCACAGTAAGGAAGTGAGAACAGCACGGCAGACAGTACGAAAAGTACTGGGGCACAGGTTCAACAAACAGCCTGACCAAGCAAACTCTTTATCATCACCCCCCTTCAGAAAGAGAAAGGGGCAAAGAAGGAAGAAAGAAAGGTCCCTTTAGTTTCCCTCTTTGTAAGCACTACTGTTATTTTTCTGACCTCCCAGGACCATAACCTGTAATTAGCTCTCACTCTTCTCTGTCTTCCCTGGTGGCTTCAATGGTAAAGTGTCTGCCTGCAATGTGGGAGACCTGGGTTCAATCCCAGGGTTGGAAAGATCCCCTAGAGAAGAAAATGGCAACCCACTCCAGTACTCTTGTCTGGAAAAATCCTGTGGACGGAGGAGCCTGGTAGGCTATAGTCCATGGGGTCGCAGAGAGTCAGACACGACTGAGCGACTTCACTTTCACTTCTCCGTCTTACTCTCCAAATCAACTGCCAAGTCTTATATTATACCACAGATCTCATGTCCTTTTCCTCTTTTAAGTATTTTCATTCCGACCCTCATGCCTTTTAATCTCATCCTCATTATCCTTCACAGAGCTTAGTCCAACAATCTCCCAACACTCTCCCATCCTCCTTACACCTCTTATGACCATCTATCCCACAACCCACTACACTCGTAACAGAGCTTAGCGTCATTATTCTGCTCAAACCCTTCAGTGGCATGCTCCTTGCCAGTAAATAACCTATATCTCCTCTCTGTCATTCAGCACCTTCCACAACCCTAACTGACTTCTACAACCATATTTCCTATTTATTGTTTTTTTTTTTTAATTTTATTTTCAGAATCATATTTCAGCATGGAAAATATACGAGATCCTAACTATCTAAAATCGTGAAGTCCTAACTGTCTAATATCTCAGCCTCAGATGGACAATACCCTCATATCCTACTGTTTCCCCTCAGCCTTCCTCAGCTACTCTTCCACTTCTCTACTCTTTATGACAGATCCTTCAAAAAGCGACTTGTCTCCATCACGCATTGTCCATTACTCTCCAGATTTGTTATTTTACCTTCCATGTTTTTTATAAACCCTCTTCAGTCAAGCTGTTCACCTGAAACTATCACAAACATTGTTAATTAGCTATACCCTAAAACAAAATTAAAAGTTAACAAGTTATCTGTTATAGATATTTGAAGTCTGAAACTAGAAATAAAAGAAGAGGTCCAAAATGAATAATAAGAAAAAGGAGAAGCCAGACAAGGAGACTAAGGAGCCATCAGTGAGATCACTACATACCTAGGAGACTGTCAGGATGTCCTGAAAGCCAGCAAAAAAGCGTATATGAAGTAAGAGAAGTCAGCTGGGATAAGTCTTGTTGAGACATCAAGTAAGTTAAGGACGAAATTGAACTTTGACATTGATGAGAGTGATTTCAATGGTATGTTAAGAGCAATAGCCTGACTGAAGAGGGTCATACCTGTACATGTATCCATTCTCCCCCAAACTTCTCTCCCATCTAGGCTGCCACATAACATTGAGCAGAGTTCTATGTACTATACAGTGGGTCCTTGTCAATTATCCATTTTATTTTATTTATTTTAATTTAATTTTATTTTTTTTTAATTTTTTTTAATTTTTTAATTTTTTTTTTAAATTTCAGGTATACACGTGCTCCCCATCCTGAACCCTCCTCCCTCCCCTCTCCCCATACCATCCACCTGGGCCGTCCCAGCGCACCAGCCCCAAGCATCCAGCATCGTGCACTGAACCTGGACTGGCATCTCGTTTCATACATGACATTTCACATGTTTCAATGCCATTCTCCCAAATCTTCCCACCCTCTCCCTCTCCCACAGAGTCCATAAGACTGTTCTATACATCAGTGTCTCTTTTGCTGTCTTGTATACAGGGTTATCGTTACCATCTTTCTAAATTCCATATATATGCGTTAGTATACTGTATTTATGTTTTTCCTTCTGGCTTACTTCACTCTGTATAATAGGCTCCAGTTTCATCCACCTCATTAGAACTGATTCAAATGTATTCTTTTTAATGGCTGAGTAATACTCCATTGTGTATATGTACCACAGCTTTCTTATCCATTCATCTGTTGATGGACATCTAGGTTGCTTCCATG
>NW_011495080.1:4120796-4121428 GCF_000754665.1 Bison bison bison
TGTGAAATTATTTGTTCTAGTTCTGTGAAGAATACTGTTGGTAGCTTGATAGGGATTGCATTGAATCTATAAATTGCTTTGGGTAGTATACTCATTTTCACTATATTGATTCTTCCAATCCATGAACATGGTATATTTCTCCATCTATTAGTGTCCTCTTTGATTTCTTTCACCAGTGTTTTATAGTTTTCTATATATAGGTCTTTAGTTTCTTTAGGTAGATGTATTCCTAAGTATTTTATTCTTTTCGTTGCAATGGTGAATGGAATTGTTTCCTTAATTTCTCTTTCTGTTTTCTCATTATTAGTGTATAGGAATGCAAGGGATTTCTGTGTGTTGATTTTATATCCTGCAACTTTACTATAATCACTGATTAGTTCTAGTAATTTTCAGGTGGAGTCTTTAGGGTTTTCTATGTAGAGGATCATGTCATCTGCAAATAGTGAGAGTTTTACTTCTTTTCCAATTTGGATTCCTTTTATTTCTTTTTCTGCTCTGATTGCTGTAGCCAAAACTTCCAAAACTATGTTGAATAGTAATGGTAAAAGTGGGCACCCTTGTCTTGTTCCTGATTTTAGAGGAAATGCTTTCAATTTTTCACCATTGAGGATAATGTTTGCTGTGGGTTTGTC
>NW_011495080.1:4121528-4123266 GCF_000754665.1 Bison bison bison
GTCCATTTTATTGGCATATAATTGTTGATAATAGTCTCTTATGATCCTTTGTATTTCTGTGTTGTCTGTTGTGATCTCTCCACTGTCATTTCTAATTTTATTGATTTGATTTTTCTCCCTTTGTTTCTTGATGAGTCTGGCTAATGGTTTGTCAATTTTATTTATCCTTTCAAAGAACCAGCTTTTGGCTTTGTTGATTTTTGCTATGGTCTCTTTTGTTTCTTTTGCATTTATTTCTGCTCTAATTTTTAAGATTTCTTTCCTTCTACTAACCCTGGGGTTCTTCATTTCTTCCTTTTCTAGTTGCTTTAGGTGTAGAGTTAGGTTATTTATTTGACTTTTTTCTTGTTTCTTGAGGTGTGCCTGTATTGCTATGAACTTTCCCCTTAGGACTGCTTTTACTGTGTCCCACAGGTTTTGGGTTGTTGTGTTTTCATTTTCATTCGTTTCTATGCAAATTTTGATTTCTTTTTTTGATTTCTTCTGTGATTTCTTGGTTATTCAGCAGCGTGTTGTTCAACCTCCATATGTTGGAATTTTTAATAGTTTTTCTCCTGTAATTGAGATCTAATCTTACTGCATTGTGGTCAGAAAAGATGCTTGGAATGATTTCTATTTTTTTGAATTTACCAAGGCTAGCTTTATGGCCCAGGATGTGATCTATCCTGGAGAAGGTTCCATGTGCGCTTGAGAAAAAGGTGAAATTCATTGTTTTGGGATGAAATGTCCTATAGATATCAATTAGGTCTAACTGGTCTATTGTATCGTTTAAAGTTTGTGTTTCCTTGTTAATTTTCTGTTTAGTTGATCTATCCATAGGTGTGAGTGGGGTATTAAAGTCTCCCACTATTATTGTGTTATTGTTAATTTCTCCTTTCATACTTGTTAGCATTTGTCTTACATACTGCGGTGCTCCCGTGTTGGGCGCATATATATTTATAATTGTTATATCTTCTTCTTGGATTGATCCTTTGATCATTATGTAGTGACCTTCTTTGTCTCTTTTCACAGCCTTTGTTTTAAAGTCTATTTTGTCTGATATGAGTACTGCTACTCCTGCTTTCTTTTGGTCCCTATTTGCATGGAAAATCTTTTTCCAGCCCTTCACTTTCAGTCTGTATGTGTCCCCTGTTTTGAGGTGGGTCTCCTGTAGACAACATATGTAGGGGTCTTTTTTTTGTATCCATTCAGCCAGTCTTTGTCTTTTGGTTGGGGCATTCAACCCATTTACATTTAAGGTAATTACTGATAAGTATGATCCCGTTGCCATTTACTTTATTGTTTTGCATTCGAATTTATACACCATTTTTGTGTTTCCTGTCTAGAGAATATCCTTTAGTATTTGTTGTAGAGCTGATTTGGTGGTGCAGAATTCTCTCAGCTTTTGCTTGTCTGAGAAGCTTTTGATTTCTCCTTCATACTTGAATGAAATCCTTGCTGGGTACAATAATCTGGGCTGTAGGTTATTTTCTTTCATCATTTTAAGTATGTCTTGCCATTCCCTCATGGCTTGAAGAGTTTCTATTGAAAGATCAGCTGTTATCCTTATGGGAATTCCCTTGTGTGTTATTTGTTGTTTTTCCTTTGCTGCTTTTAATATTTGTTCTTTGTGTTTGATCTTTGTTAATTTGATTAATATGTGTCTTGGGGTGTTTCGCCTTGGGTTTATCCTGTTTGGGATTCTCTGGGTTTCTTGGACTTGGGTGATTATTTCCTTCCCCAGTTTAGGGAAGTTTTC
>NW_011495080.1:4123592-4142438 GCF_000754665.1 Bison bison bison
TTATTCTCTCTGATTCATTTATTTCTACCATTCTATCTTCTAATTCACTAATCCTATCTTCTGCCTCTGTTATTCTACTATTTGTTGCCTCCAGAGTGTTTTTAATTTCATTTATTGCATTATTCATTATATATTGATTCTTTTTTATTTCTTCTAGGTCCTTGTTAAACCTTTCTTGCATCTTCTCAATCCTTGTCTCCAAGCTATTTATCTGTGATTCCATTTTAATTTCAAGATTTTGGATCAATTTCACTATCATCATTCGGAATTCTTTATCAGGTAGATTCCCTATCTCTTCCTCTTTTGTTTGGTTTGGTGGGCATTTATCCTGTTCCTTTATCTGCTGGCTATTCCTCTGTCTCTTCATCTTGTTTAAATTGCTGAGTTTGGGGTGTCCTTTCTGTATTCTGGCAGTTTGTGGAGTTTTCTTTATTGTGGCTTTTCCTCACTGTGTGTGGGTTTGTACAGGTGGCTTGTCAAGGTTTCCTGGTTAGGGAAGCTTGTGTCAGTGTTCTGATGGGTGGAACTGTATTTCTTCTCTTTGTTCAGTCGCGCTGTGGGGAGGGAGGGAGGGATGCTGCAAACAAATAACACTGGCGTGCGCTCGCAGTGCCTCAGCCACACTGGGTCTGCCCCCGCTCACGGCGCCTGTAGCCTCCCTGCGCACACTGCTCGGGCTCTAGGTTGTTCCGCCGGGAACAATCCGAGGCTGGCCCTGGGTTGCATGTACCTCCCAGGTCCAAGCCGCTCAGGTTCAGGCACTCGGGTAGTCCTCAAAGGCGCAGACTCAGTTGGGCCTGAGTATTGTGCTCTTCCCAGGTCCGAGCAGCTCAAGTGATGAGGTGTTTGGCGAGCGCGATTGCTGCGACTTATCGCCTCCCCTTGGCTTGGTTATCTAGGTGTACAACTGGCGCACCTTCTCAGGCGGATGTTGACCGTCCAGACCCCCAAGAAGTTTTAGTTAGCAAAGAAGCCTGCTTACAGTTTTGTAGATAATGTCTCTCTGGAGCTGTGATTGCCCACTTCCGGCTCTGGTTGCCTGTCACCAGACAGGGACGGTCTGCAGCCGGCTATCTTTGTACAGTCCTTTGTTTCGTGCGCAGGCCTGGTGGTGTCTTAGGTTAGGGCTGGCTTCTCCCGTAGTAGATATCCCACAGTCTGGTTTGCTAGCCCAAATTATTTCGCTCAGATAGTGCTCAGGGTATTCAGGCCAGATTCTTACTCTAAGCGATGCAGCCCGCGCTGCGCCTCCCTGCCCAGCCCCCGCTTGTTAATGGCGCGTGCAGGCGCCTGCGCTGCTTCTCCGCTGGGGGAGTTACCGTAGGACTCGCAATCTTCGAGTTTTAATTGTTTATTTATTTTTTCTTCCTGTTATGTTGCCCTCTGTGCTTCCAAAGCTCGGCACAGATTCGGCAGTGAGAAGGTTTCCTGGTGTTTGGAAACTTCTCTCTTTTTAAGACTCCCTTCCCGGGATGGAACTCCGTCCTCCCTCTTTTGTCTCTTTTTTGTCTTTTATATTTTTTCCTACCTCCTTTCGAAGAGTTGGATTGCTTTTCTGGGTGCCTGATGTCCTCTGCCGGCATTCAGAAGTTGTTTTGTGGAATTTACTCGACGTTTAAATGCTCTTTTGATGAATTTGTGGGGGAGAAAGTGTTTTCCCTGTCCTACTCCTCCGCCATCTTGGCTCCAATTATTATTTTATTGTTTTTACATAATTACCATTTGGTTAACCTAGATAGTTTCATATTCCACAAGTAAGTCCCATGGGTTTTCATCATGTCTAAGTTTATCCTTTTTTCCCCCTGCTTGTAACTACCATTTTCCCCCTGCTTGTAACTACCACTATCATTAATCAAGCATAGAAGAATGAGATCAAGAAAGTGAATTTAAGTATTAACTTGGCTGATTTTTAACATAGTATACACGTGCACCATCCAGATGCTACTGATCACAGCCCACATGCCCGATGGAGATGCCAATCCCACGCATGCAGAAGCAGAGGCTGGTCTTACATCTCGGAAGTTTTAGCTTCTTATGGAGGTATTGTCCCTACTTTCTTTTTTCCCCAGTGGCCTGTCATTTACCCTTAGTCTTACAATAGCTTCCTCTACCTTCACAGCAAATATAAATTGTGTAACATATGCTGATGAGTAGAAGAGACTTTTCATATCCTTTTTACTTCCTGAAGGTCAATATCCCATCAGTAGGCTGACAGACAAATTGAGACAATTAGACCAATCAGTGAGCATATCTCCAAAGGATACTATCTTATTTTTCTGGTTTTCCCATCCTTACCACTTTCATTTTAGATTAACACCAGATATTAATAATTCATATCTCACAGGGGGGAGAAAAGCACATATGTGCAAACTGTTGTTTAAAAAAAAAAAAAGCTTAAGATTGATCTAACTCATATTTTACCGTTAGATGTGTGTATCTATACATCTCTAACTGTTCCTGGACTTCTCTCTTAAACTCCAAACCAAGAAAATAAACATGAACGAGAACACTGTGTGAAGAAGCCAAGGTCCCTACCTTCTGGGAATTTTACCATCTATCCTAACTGTTAACTATGGTATCTTGCTCTCATTGAAACCCACATTGCAGTCTGCAGCTCTCAAGGATTCTATCTTGTGGTTATTTGCCTTCTCTCTGCCTCTCAGTTCAGGCCATGTCTTTTCTTTGTGTCTCTGTTAACATCCAGCACAGTGCCTTGAACAAAGTAGATGCTCCCTAGTAGGTTACCTAAATTGGAAGTAAGATGCTTGAAAGGGCAGCTACTCATTGATGTTTTACATTCACAGGCGAGCTCCTTGGAGTAGAACTGTAACACCCACAGTGAAACCAGGCTTTCTGAGGTACATTAATTTACTCACATCACAGGAATACCATTTATTAAATTTCTGCTCCAATGAGATAAGTGCTACCCTAATGACCTGAAAGAGTTAATGCATCTTGGAAAAGACCCAAATTGCTCTCTGGAGACAGTTTATTCAATTAAGTGGCTATGACCCAGAATTTTCAATTAGCAGTTCAGTTACTAGAGCCTCCTTCATATTGGTTATCTGTAATCTGTGAACATTGACACACCTACCAAAAAAAGAAAAACAATGCTTGCTTATAGTTCATTCAAAATGGATTATTTAGGACTAACAAGTGCAGATTCAGACTCGATTAACGTTTTATTTTGTACCTACTGAGTGCCAGGAACCGTGTTAAGTACATTTCCATTAGGGCTTGAGGGAAATACTGTTAAGACTGGGAGATAACAAGATTTGGAGGCACTGAGAAGTACAAAGCACAAGGAAAAAGCAGCTCCTTTCATTAAGGAGGCCACAAAGATTTCAACTGAATTCCTCTAAGGCTCTTCAGAACCTGGCTTCTATCTCTCTGAACACATCTTACACCCCTCTGTACAAACTGTGCATATGGCAAATTCAGTGAATCCCTACTGGTGGCATACATGTAACATTATACCTAGCTAGAAGGAGCTTCCCACTCGCCTAAAGCCTAGCCTTCCTTAAAGGGCCAGCTCCTACCAAATACACAAAACCTTCTCTAACCAATCTATCTTTAAACTCCTACAGGACCCAGAGTTGATTACCTAGATTTGGGAATTAATCATACACTGCTGGATATTTAACTTTACCTCTACTTATCTCTTAAACTCCCAATATGACTTGATGAGAAGGCACTCTAATACATCCCTGTATTTCCAAAGATTCACGCCAACTAGAATACATTAACTGAAATCCTTTAAAACTGAAGGGCGACTCACTCATTTCTATACTCACTCTTACATCTATAAGAAAGATTTTGTCTATTAAATAAACAAAACTCTTCTATCTGAAAGTGATGAAATTATATATATGTTTATGTGTGCATACATATTTCCCTTAAGTAAGATATTAAACTGATTTAAAAAAAAAAAACAAAACGTTAACAGCTTGGTTGTAGTAACCCTGTTTTATCAGCTTTGTGGCCAGAAAACAATTTTCCAAATCCGTAAGAGGTCTACAATTACTAAACGGTATTTCTACCGAAATCTTTCATGTTATTCAAAACACGTAACTATTTTCATTTATTTGCTACATTTGAGGCTAGCCTACAATTTATAAGATTAACCAGTTAACTGCACTGCTGGTTTAAGTGCACAGTAAACACAGAAGCTCTAGGGTCCAAAAATGGAAAACTGCTTCACTGATATTTCTGGCATGGAATTTAATTATTTCAGATCAGTTTTCCTATTTAAATTTATTTTTCTCCACACATTTCTCTATTTTGATCTTTTATTTAAAAGCAATATATGCTCATAAAAAATTCAGCTGGTATGGAAACATTCAAGTATTCTTTCATAACATTGTTATATACAATATATTTTAATGATTTGCCTTTGTCGATATTTCCATTATTTTCACCTGTCATTCCTCTAAATGCTAATAAGTAGTGCTCTGCACAAAGTACCCAAGAAATGCATTGTGCATCTATCAGAGAGTCCAATTCTATTGGCAAGGAAAAAAGCCTGCCAGATTGGCAGTATATGCCCAATAGGATCCTTCTCACTTTTAACTATTTACTTCCCATTCTCCATACATCACAGCACATTCCAGAGTGTTTAACTATGCTGCACTGACCTGTTCTAACACATTTCTCTTCTGTCCTCACGACCCAAAGAAAATGTCTCAATAGCTGAAATGCCTAAAAGTTTAGAAAGAAGTTGCATGCCTGAATCACTTCTCGCTCCACAATGTATATTTTTTCATTTTAACTCTCAAAAAGACTACCGCACCCTCTAGAAGAATGCAGTTTTAAAAATGCATACACTGTGTTTTCACTTATATGTGGAATCTAAAAACAAACCAAATGAATAAATAGAACAAAGCAGAAGCAGATACAGAGAACAGACTGGTGGTTGCCAGGAGGAGGGCTGAGAGGAAGGAGCAAAATGGGCAATTGGGGCTACAATGCACAAACTGCTAGGTATAAAACAGCTAGGTTTACAAGGATGTAATGTACAGCACAAGGTAGAATAGCCAGTATTTTATAACTTTATATGGAGTCTATTCTACAAAAATATTGAATCACTGTGCTGTACACTGGAAACTAATATAATACTTTCAGTCAACTATTCTTCAAAACAAATGCAGGGGCTTCCCTGGAGGTCCAGTGGTTAGGATTTCATTCTTCTGCTGCAGGGGCCATGGGTTCAATCCCTGGTCAGGGAACTAAGATCCTGCATGCCACGTGGCACAGCCCCACAAAAAATAAATATGCAATATAGCAGGATGATGAACCTGACTCCTTACAACCTGAGAATGTAAACATGACTTCAGAACATCAGAGAGGAGGAGGAGCCTCAATCTCCTAGGTATGCAAATTGCTACAACTCCACCTGATTTATCCTTGGCCCTATTCTACCACTCAGTAACAAGCTCATGCCATATAGCAAGTCAGAGGAAAGAAAAAGACTGCACGCTATTTAAATATCAACCATGTTAACTTAGAAGCAACACAGTACAATTCATGTACCCCATGTTCTCTTCTAATTGCCTGAGACAGCCTGCGATGGAGAAGGCAGCAACACTAGCCAGGTCCTAGACTTCTGTAAATGCCAGCTCTTAATAACAAACTCCAAAAAGGTCTTAATTGCATTTACCAGGAGCTCATGAACTTTAAAAGTTGTTAATCAGATTTCCATGTAAATGGAATGACGATTAAAGGTTAAGTACAGGTTTCTGAAATTTCAGAAGTTGAGAATATATTGCCCTTCACAGGGGAAAAAGGAAAAAAAAAAAAAACTATCCGTCTTGACAGGAACTAAGCATCTTAATTAAACATGCAGAAGTACCATGCTTATTTTTACGTGAAGCTCTATTTTCAAATGTCAAAGTTAATCACGCACTTGACGAAAATGTGCAATATTCACTCTGCCAGAGAAGAAGCGCCTTAGTATTCTTTCCTGAGACAACATCTGCAGACCTCCAAAAATTTCTCTGGTGTCCCCCTCAGACCTGATCCCTGCCAGTGCTGTGCGAAACCCTGAGAATAGCAGTGAAATGCTTTCTACGGAGAGATCTTAATTGCTCTCCACCTGAGGAGTAATCGAAAGCCACACGTTTCCGATCAAGACGGCTTCATATTTATGTGGCTCAGGAGAAACACGAGGTGCATCCCCCATAAATTTGCTGCACCTGTGTCCCTGGAGTGACATGTTGACAAATGAACATGACATCCCCTCAAACTCCAGTAAGAATTTATGATTCTTTGAAAGAATATATTTGATCAATTATACTGCCATCACAGTCGGAAGCAAAACCACGTCTTTGGAGTGCGCTTCACTGAATGTGCGGGCGCTTCAGTGCTGCCACAGGGTAAACGGCAGATCCCAAACCCCAGACCAGGTCTCCACTCCAGCTTTAAAACTCAATCTCAGATTCTCCAGCTTAAGAGGAGCTGGGTACGACCATGGCTGAGAACGATAATGACTAAGATAAACAGCTGTGTAGTGCTCTAGACAGATTATCTGCGGAGCTCAAAACTGTAAATCATTTGTGGTGTACTATCTAGCCAGTACAAATAATGATTCTTTAATCTAGGTACACAGGGAAGCAAACGATCCCGTTTGCAATCCTACATTTTCTGCTTTTGTCTCTGATTATACTCCTAATTCTTCCTTCTTTTATTTCTTCTAAACGTCTGAAAAAAAGTAAGATGTGTGCTCAACACAAAGTACCTACAACATACTTGAAAGGAAAGCATGGGTTCTTAGTGTTACTACCAGAGCTACATCTACCAGCGCTGTCAGAAGTATTTCTAATAATTGTAGTTATTAGGATTACATTTCTCTGAAGAACAAACCAAAGCTCATGAGTTTAAAAAAAAAAAAATCCGTAAGTGAAAATGTAATACAATATACTAGTTAGCCAACTGAAGATGAAAAAGGAAGAAGCAGAGAAGAATTTTTTTAATGGCTATTTTGTAAAGTGCTTCTGTTAAATTATGTGGTCCTTTTAGCAACATCTGTAGATGTGTCTCAACAGCTGGCACAGTGGGATACAATGACTTTAAACTAAAGGGGAAAATAAATAAATAAATAAATAAACTAAAGGGGGCTCCCGCCTCATGAGGATAGTTTCAGAGTTTTACATTTGCTTCAATCCACCAAGTATCAGTAAGATATATATAGAGAGAGACATATGTTTAAATATATATAAAATTGTATTTATTTGTCTTTGGCTGCGCTGGGTCTTCATTCTGCATGGGCTTTCCTAGCTGTGGCGGGCAGGGGCCACTCTCCAGTTGCAGTGCACCGGCTTCTCACTGCAGGGGCTTCTCTTGTTGTGGAGCACGGGCTCCAGGGCGCATGGGCTTCGGCAGTTACGATTCCTAGGCTGTAGAGTACAGGTTCAGTAGTTGTGGTGCATGGGCTTAATTGCTCCGCAGCTTTGGGATCCTCCTGGGTCGGCGATCGAACCCATGTCTCCTGCATCAGCAGGAAGATTCTTCACCACTGAGCTACCAGGGAAGCCCAGTACGACTTTCAATAAGCAATCTGACTGAAGAAATGACCCTACTCAAATCTGGGGAGCTCTCAGCTGCAGGACGGTGGTGTGCAGAGTTATCAAACTTGCTTCTGCTAGTGCCACCAACAGCATACAGGAAGGCACTTGATTGGAAGTTATGACATTAGTCTGTGACAACTTCAGTAGAAGCATCTCATTTCCCCAAAGAAGCATACACTGAGTCTTACTCTGTGTGTTTGTGCAATGAATACCAACTGAATGAATGGTTTTTTTGAAGACGAAAACCATAAGCCTGCCCTAACACCCCGTTCTCCTAAAGTAGTTTTACCCAACAAGATAATCAGGACAGAGCATCAACAAAGCCAGAACACAAAATTCTGAGGAATCAGTCTTTAAAACAACCCCATACAATCATTACTACCACAATATCCACCACAGGCCTCTAATCAGACTGACTTCTCCAGGGTCTCACAAAATCAGTTAAGCTCATTCCAACATCTGTGCCTTTATTCAGTGTTCTAATTTACAAACCCGTCTCATTTCCCTCTGCTACATCAAATTCAACCACCTCTCAAGGCCCAGCACAAACATCAAATTTTCACTGACATTTCTATTCGTTCAACCAACACTTCTGATTGCAAGGCACGGTACATACACTGACACACAGACGGTCTATGCCCTGAAAGAGCTTGCAGCCTTGTGCAGGGTCTGCCATTCCTTTGAACTATAGCTTTCACTTTCTCTGTCAGCTTACACAAAGAATTCTGCAAATAAAATTAACCTTTAAGATATTACAAACATGACACCAAAGTACATATTCAAAAAAGTACCACCAAGTCAGAAGAGACTCTAGCCACTGACTTGACTCTTATGTTTGTTCCCCATATTTTCTGGCTTCTTGCTGTACTTTCTTTTATTATGTAATATTTATGAGTGTCTTCTGTGTGTTGGGGGCTATGTGTTTGGGGCCTCCCCTGGTAGTTCAGTCAGTAAAGAATCTGCCTGCAGTGCAGGAGACCTGGGTTCGATCCCTGGGTTGGGAAGCTTCCCTGGAGAAGGAAATGACAACCCACTTCAGTATTCTTGCTTGGGAAATCCTACAGAGAAGCCTGGCAGGTTGCAGTTCATGGGGTCGCAAAGAGTTGGGCAAGACTGAGCGACTTTCACTTTCTATGTGTAAAGCACTAATGTAAGTACCTTCATTTGTCACTTCACTGACTACATGGAGTGACCCATTTCTCCACATTACCCATCATGTCCTTCAACCACAGGCTCTGATAACTTATTCTATCTGGGTAGCAATAATTCTGTCTGCAACCCAATAGTAAGCTCTGAGACCTGGAGAAGGCACATCAACCTTCAAGTACAAGATGATTACCCACACCATCCAGAGCAAGTCGTAGAGCTCAATTCATGGCATCATCTAAGTGTTCTCTTACGGGAGACATTGATTAGACAGAACAGAATCTAGTTTGCTATTATTTCCAATTTACCAGAGTAGCTGCACTGGAAGTTCCTCCCCGCTCCTAAGGGTGTTCAGTTACATGACCACATGAATGTAAATGATGCTGGTGTGCTCCATAAAAGCAATGGAACTTATCATTCCTGAGAGCAATGTACTTCCACGTGGGGGAGATGTAATGAGGCTTTGGTACAGCTATTCTTTCTTCTGGACCCATGAAGCCATTATCTAAACATTTTCTAGCCACTTCGGAATGTGGTGACCCATATGAATATGGTGATTGTAGGATTCAGTTACAGTAACTCATTAATGACCAGGTACAGGCTGAAATACAGTTGCTTTCATTTCCTTTGCATTTACTTTCAACTGAAAAATACCTATTTCCCATTAAATAACAGCTTCCATGAATAAAGGCAGAATACACTTAGAATGAGTACAGAATAGAGCATAGCAACCAAAGACATTCTAGTTCAGCCCAACATGGAAGGAAACAGACTGTTCATATAACTAACTTCTTAGAATTTATATTCTCAGAGCATGTTTTTTTTTTTAAATAATCAGTAATTCTCAGATTAATAAATAACATAGGTTATGATTGGGGACATGATAAATAGGGCAAGAGCTGAACTGCCTATGTTTATGGAATTGTGTTACTTTTGCAGCTTAAAATGTCACTAGGATCATTTTTAAGTCAAAATAGCAGTAAGTTAAAACTCATAAATCTATAGTGTCAATTAGGTGTATTATATATGCAGTTTCAAAGTTGCAGTCAGCACTTTCCTTTGCAGGCAATCACCAGCTCAACCTTATCTATTGATATTGGTTCAGACATATATCTACCACTTGAATTTTCAGATTCATCAACTCTGAGTTTTCAAAGAAATATAAAACTCTCCATTAAAGAAAGGTTCTACAGGTAACAACTTTAGGAAATAAAAAATATTATTTTTCCTCATGTGTCAACCACAATCAGTTCAGCTCAGTCACTCAGTTGTGTCCAACTCTTTGTGACCGCATGGACTGCAGCATGCCAGGCTTCCCAGTCCATCACCAACTCCCAGAGCTTGCTCAAACTCATGTCCATCAAGTCGGTGATGCATCCAACCATCTCATCCTCTACATATCATATTGATATAATCTCAATTTATAGCTCATATCATGAAAGTGAAAGTTGCTCAGTCGTGTCTGATTCTTGGCAGCCACATTGACTATACAGTCCATGGAATTCTCCTGGCCAGAATACTGGAGTGGGTAGCCTTTCCCTTCTCCAGGGGATCTTCCCAACCCAGGGATCAAACCCAGGTCTCCCCCACTGAAGTTGGATTCTTTACCAGCTGAGCCACAAGGGAAGCCTAAAAACCACAATATGTGAACTAAAAATAAATGATATGAATCTAGATGGTGATATGCCTCAGCTTTGTCACAGATGAGCTGAAAGTTGGCAAGATGAAAATTCTATTAAATAAAAATCACAGGAGTTCCCGCAACTCAGTGGGAAAGAATTCATCTGCTGCCAATGCAGGAGACACTGTTTCGATCACTGATCTGGGAAGATCCCACATGCCACAGGGAAGCCCGTGCGTCAAAACTATTGAGTCTGTGCTCCAGAGCCCAGGAGTCACAACTACTGAGCCAACAGGCCACAACTACTGAAGTCCATGTGCCTAGAACCTGTGTCTACAACAAGAGAGGCCATTGCAATGAGAAGTCCATGCACTGCAACTACAGAGTAGCCCCCACTCACCACAACTAGAGAAAAGCCCATGTGCAGCCACAAAGACCCAGCACAGCCAAAAACAAATCAAACATTTTAAACTAATAATAATCACATATTGCTGAACAACTGATGCTTTCAAACAACTGATGGTTTTGAAGACTCTTGAGAGTCCCTTTGACAGCAAGGAGATCAAACCAGTCAATCCTATAGTACATCAATCCTGAATGTTCCTTGGAAGGACTTATCCTGAAGCTCCAATACTCTGGCCACCTGATGAGAAGAACTGATTCACTGGAAAACACCCTGATGCTGGGCAAGATTGAAGGCCGGAGAGGGGGTGACAGAGGATGAGATGGTTGGATAGCATCACTGACTCAATGGACATGAGATTGAGCAAACTCTGGGAGACAGTGTAGGACAGGGAAGGCTGGTGTGCTACAGTCCACGGGGTTGCAAAGAGTCAGACACGACTCAGCGACTACACAACAGTAACAACAAATTGCCACCTTGGAGAGATGTTCTGTTCTTGATAGGGAAGGAGTTTGGTGTTTCTTAACCTTCAGCCTAACAACAAACCAAAGCAAATCCTCTTAAGGAATAAAGGTAGTGTTGGAGAACTTTGAATACAAAATACAAAAACAAGGGGCTGTTTTAATACGAAAGAAATTTCCTTTTAGAAATGAATTAAAGAAAACACCTCCTAATCTATTGGAAGCAGAATATTTAGAATGCTTTTCAGTCCAGTTATGTGTGAATAGGGGTAAAAAAGTAATAGTAGCCTGTCTCTAGTTTCCTTTAACATTGACATTTAAAAGCAGCCTGAACCACACAATTTAGAACTTAATCATACATTGTCTTGAAATGTCAGTGCCGTTAAAAATAATATTAGTTTGATCTCAACTAGGAAGCCATCGAAGAACAAGCACTGTCTTATACTTTTCTCTTTATCTCCTACATTATCTATAGAGGTTGCTTAATTCCAGTGACACAAAGAAAGCACTTTTAATATAGAAATGGAACCATTGTTTTCAAACTAAAAAGTTGTACATTTAACATGTAACTCTTACCTGTGTAAGAGCTACATATTTTAAAGAAAACTTCTTAAAGCAAACTATACCCTGTTTGTTAAAACAGCTAATTAACCAAGAAATGATACCTTTAATACAAAGAATATTCTCTTTAAAACATGTTTTAAAAATTATTTATATATTTATGATTAATTTTCTTTATAAAATTTAGTTAAGATAGGAAAAAAATTAAGGAGCTTCTCTGGATGCTTCATCAATAAGAAACCCAAAAGATAATCACTAACTTCAGATAAATAACTTTAAATAAAACAAAGTATGAGATGTTTCAATTGTGATTTTTAAAAGACTGAAAATCTACATGTTATTTTCTAAGAACAGATGTAAAGAAAAATGGGCAAGATTTCTTTTGACAATACTTTGATAATAACATAAAGCAAATGCAATTCCAATAGCATAAGTAGCATCAGTGTTTCATGTTATCAATTATAACCCAGAATTTTTCCTATGGAACTTTCTACTATATTCCACATTGAATATGGTCAACCAATGTTATTAAAACCACTGAGTGCTATTGTAGGAAGAAATATATATCCACTTTCATATAAAATGATTTCTATAACCCTGCTGTCGTATTTATAATTCACAGTGATTTTTATAGTCTCACAGCCTACTAACAGATTTTTCACAGTGATTTATGTTAGGCTCTTCTAAAGCCTCGTTCATATTTATGGTTTATTCTCCTTCCAGAAAAGGTAATAATCCATTCCATGTATATATGTCATGATAAACTTACAGACCGACAGAGGGTGGACACACAAGGAGTTTACATAATGGAAAGGAAATTGACGAACAATTGGTGACGCCATTATAAGGCACTTTTCACAGGAAAAATAAAGCAGAAAATGGACTATAGAATTGAACTAAGCTCACGTGACAGAATTTTAAACAGACATATTTCAAAGCATCTATGTATTGCTCATTTGCTCGAAGCAAACACAAAGGTTAGTAGCTCACACATGTAACATTCTGTTGGCTATTCAGTCATTATCACTAAGAACATGTTTCCACAGTATCCATTTGTTAGACTGTCAGCTGCTGTCAACAGCCCATAGTGGTGGAGAATCAGAGAAATCTATCTTAAAACAAATTTTACAGGGGGGGGAAAAAACCCTATTATCTAGAATCAATGAGCATTAGCTATTCTGGACCTTTGAGGTGGGCAGAGAGCTGGAGGCTGGATGGAGTATGAAGAAGGCAGTGGCTGTGAGGTTGCCAGGATGGCTCTTAGTTGTTCTCTACGCCCATGCTCTGACACTACTCTGCCTCTGTGGTCACTAGCTTCCTCCTCAGACACAACATTCACTGCTTCTCATCACCGTACCTAACACTTCCCTGTATTTCTTAGATTCTATGATGCAGATTTTCTCATATCGCAACACACCTAAAATAATTATATCTTTATAAATAATTATCGACAGTTTTGGTTTTTTTTTGGTGGGGGTGGGGCACAGGGTGGCGGGTGGTGCTCCCTTGCTGGCTCAGACAGTAAAGAATCTGCCTGCAATGCAGGAGACCAGGGTTCAATTCCTGGGTAAGGAATATCCCCTGGAGAAGGGAATGACCACCCACTCCAGTACTCTTCCCTGGAAAATTCCATGAACAAGGGAGTCTTGTGGGATACAGTCCATGGGGTTGCAATTATATCTTTATAAATAATTATCGACAGTTTTTTTTCTTTTTAACAACAAATGTACACATTTAAGATACCTTTTCTTTTTTCCCTAATCTTATACTTAGATTGAAAAAATGAAATATTCATTAATACTGCTGCTATAGGGACTATTTCTAATCTAGGCTTTATCCTTCTTCCCTGCTTTTCTTATTTTACATTTTATTTTGTCTTCAATTGTTTCTTATATACTTCATGAGAAAACCTGGGTTGTTCAACAAATTACAGTGTGTCAGACAAAATATTAGAGCTTTGCCCCTTCCCAGTAGTATAACAAAAAAAAGTTTAAATGCAACACAACATGAATATACTTAACACTGCTGAATTCCCCAATGGCTCAGCAGTAAAGAATCAGCCTGCAGTGCAGGAGACGTGGCTTCAATCCCTGGGTTGAGAATATCCCTTGGAAGAAGAAATGGCAACTCACTCCAGTATTCTTGCCTGGAGAATCCTATGGATAGAGAAGCCTGGCGGGCTCCAGTCCATGGAATCACACAGAATAGGACAGGAGTGAAGCAACCTAGCACACACATATGCATTAATAAATAAACAATAAAAAATCCAAAAATAAACCCCTTTAACTCTTTCTCTGACTCAAGCTTTTTAAAATAATACATGCTTGGAGATAAAGAAAAAAAAATACACAAAAAAGGCGGCGGGGGGGGGGCGGGTAGTGAACATTTTTAAATACTATCAGTCTACCAAATGAATCAAAGAAAAATTCATTTGGTCAAGAACACAAGAAAAAAATGCTGTCATATATTAAGAAATATTGGTAAATTACTTGAATATTTACATATATCCAAATTAAAAATACACATTTAAAATCCCATTCAAAGCTGAAGATAAGATTAAAAGATGATCTTGCCCTATGTCATAATACAACAGGAAATCTATCAGTAGGAAATAACAAATCAACATCAGACTTTCAAGTTAAAATGTAAAAATGGTGTTTGGCTAGCAGCACCCCACACAGCTTCTCCCACATACTTATTAAAATATCCGTGTGAAAGAAGATAGAAAACAATTAATAATCCCAAACCTCTGGACCCACACACAACTACCACCAGAATCTTTAAAGAATTTCCACAAAATACAAGGTTGATGGAATAGGGATTAAAACCTACATCTTTTTGGCTTAAATTTATTGGTAACTGTTGCACCAGTGGAAATAAAATTGAGTCTGCTTGCTCAGAAATAGGTACACAAAGCCTTTCCCAGTGTTCCAACAGTCTGCACTCTCAAAACCAAACCAAACTGTTCAACCATTCACAATTACATAGACGCTGGCTTTAGAGGCAGCAGTAAGCCTTTCCACTTACTACCTGACATCAACACTTCTTATCCACTACCCATTGGAAACAGCACTTCCAATTCAACAATATGCACCCCAGACAGTAAAGAAATCTGTCCACAGTGCAGGAGACCCGGGTTCAATCCCTGGGTTGGGAAAACCTCCTGAAGAAGGGAATGGCAACCCATCCCAGTATTCTTGCCTGGAGAATCCCATGGACAGAGGAGCTTGGCGGGCTACAGTCCAAGGAGTCCAAGTCCAAAGAGTAAGAACAACAGCTGAGCGACCAACGCTTTCACTTTCACAAAGCAGAATAAGGCTGGCAATGGGGATCTGACAAATAGAATCGTCTTATGTAAAAAAAACAATCATAGAAGATATGTTTATGCTTGTTTTAATATGTCATCTATTTCTGTGCACCAGGGAGTCAGGTAATAATGTAGTATGAAGAGTCATCTCAAGGAAACAGATTTGCATTATAAGAAAACTGAGCTGGCAAAGACACGTGAAATTGACTTCTAGCAGTAAAACTAAGAAAATGATTTCATTAGTACCCAAATGCTTAAGTAATGGGTTAAGAAGCAGCCTTCCTCTCGGAAAACTTGGCAAAAGTTGTGTCTACATGAACTTTCTCTCATTTGAGAATGAGTATACAGGAAAACGGACAAAGTGAGGAAAAGATACAATCAATAAACTAGAAACAAGAAAGCTTCAATAAATTCTCACATCTTCGAGTAGCATATAAAACCACGTGACCTCCTGCAATAGTAGAAAAAAATCTTTAAAAAGATGAAAGGCTGAAAAGACTAAGATAAGATAAAACACACAAAGGAAAAATGAGAAAAATTACAAAGGAAATAAAAGGAAATGTCATAACCAAAGAGAACTATATAATAAAAGCACAAAGTTAATCATTGACATCCCATGAAGCACAAATCAGAGGTATAAAAAACAAACTTGAGAAGTAACTCCAAATTCAGATGGGAAAAACAACAACAAAGGTTGAAAAGGTTGAGAACAAATGAAGATTTGAGGACAAGGATTTAATCCAAGAAAATGGATTTAATTAAAAATTCTTATTTTTTTACAAAAGATATGTGTACACACACATACATGCACACCCACAACCTGAAGTATATTTTCTTGCTTTGGGAGAAAAAAGACCATGACCAAAACAGAGTTTACCGTATTTGGGGGCACGGGGCAGTGGGTAGGGATGAACTTTTTCTAGCTAGATGGATCTAGGAGGCAAATGGGGAAAAAGGGGGCAGAACTAAGAACTTACAAAAAGAACAAAAATCAGAATAGCTTTATACTTTCTGCAATACTACATGACAGAGAAGACCATGGAACAATGTCTACAGATTTTTACGGAAAACCTGCATGCCAAAAATAAATTATTCTCACATTTAAGAAAGTTCGGAATACATATTTGAGAGAGCTCAGAAAACAAGGAACCAATGTCTTCAGGACTGTACTAGTTTCTTAGGGCTGCAGTAACAAATGACCCAAACAGGGTGGCTTAAAATAACAGTGATTATTCTCTCACAGTATCAAGGTGTTGGGAGGCCATGCTTTTTCTGGAAGTTCTAGGGGAGGATCCTTCCTTGCCTCTCCCCAGTTGCTGGTAGCTGCTCATAGATACACCACCTCCATCTCTGCCTCCACCATCACATGGCATTCTCCTGCGTGTCTTTTCCCTTTCTTATAGGAAAAGTAAACTTCAGTCTTTAGGTTAGTCTGGGCCCACCCTGATACAGTATGACCTCATATCTGTGGCAACCCACTCCAGCATTCTTGCCTGGAAAATTCCATGAACAGAGAAGCCTGGCAGCGGGCTATAGCCCATGGACTCGAAAAAAGTCGGACATGACTGAGCACTGCATCCATGTACGCATGCCTCTTGACCTGATTACAGCTGCAAAAGTTCTATTTCAAAATAAGGTTACATTTACCAGTACTAGAGGTTAGGATTTGAACACACCTTTGGAGGAGGGTGCACAATTCTATCCATTATGGTGGGACAGTTAAGCTATACTTAAGGCCATCAGGGATAAGTAGAACTTAGGACTGAAAGCATAAGGAAGTCATGATACAAATTGATTGGTGGATTTTCCCCAACCCCAATGTCAGTGACCCAACCGGACTGCATACAGTGGGCTCACCATGGAGCTCAAGGGCCAAGTACAGGCAGAGCACTCATCCAAAGCTTCCCAGACCTGTGCCTTTCCTCTCCTGCCCTTCACTGTGAACCACTTCTCTGACCCACAAACAAAATATTTTAGTTAGATATACGACAGGAACTGGAGAAGGAAATGGCAACCCACTCCAGTATTCATGCCTGGAGAATCCCACAGACAGAGGACCCTGGCAGGCTACAGTCTGTGGGGTTGCAAAGAGTCGGACACGACTGAGCGCGCACACACAAGTTAGGAACAGTGTTATTTTTTTCTACAACTAATGGTAGCCCAACTATCTTAGACACTTTTAGGACACTATTCCTGGGGAAACTACCTAAATGAAAATTGTATTTTCTCAATATAAGGGAATAATCACATAGGGTAACATTGCCGGGAGCCAGCGTGAGGAACTCCACCCATGGCAAAGTTCATGAGGAAGGAGGCTCGGCATATGCAAAGGCGGGATCAAGCCTCAGGAGTCCCCCTGGAAATTCTCGAGCATCTACCCCCAAAACCAGAGTCTGCCTACTTTACTGCTTTGTGCTCTCACCTACACCTCTGACTATACAGGGGGCTGTCCTGGGCGTGACAAGACTGTTTTAGTTCACAACCATGAGAGGCAAGAGATGTTCTAAACTGTCTGAATACAGATTCCTTTGAGCAGTTAAAAGATTGATTAGAAATTGTATTGGTGTAGGGTTTTTCACTTGTTGGGCCAATGTTTGCTGCTAAGTTTCCATATCCCTTACCTGCTGTGTCCCTGGCAGTGTATTGATTAATATAATTGGTGTAAGTAGTAGCTTTAATGTTTGTAACCTTGGACCCTTGAGTTAATTCTTTTTCTTCTTATAGCCCACCACACCTTTACCCTGTAGGAATGCAACTTTATCTAATGCTTTTGGAGGGTGGCGCCTGCCTAATCACCTTTAGAGAAAAATAAGTTTTCTGAAGAAAGGGTCTTAAAATGTTAACAGGCCTCCAGGCCAGAAGATGATGCAAATCACCTAAACTTTTGCATATGAAGAAAGCCTGGCTTACTGCATGACTCTACCCCTTCCCCCATTATCCTCTATGCATAACTTAAGGTATAAAAACCACTTTGGAAAACAAAGTGCGGGCCTTGTTCACCGAAACTTGGTCTCCCCATGTCCCCATGTCATTCTTTCTCTCACCTTCTGGCTGAATTATTCAGCCTCTTTGCTCCACTAAATTTTCTCACTGAGCTATCCTTATTTAACCACTCTTTATATCCTTAATTAACGTTTAATTAAGCAATTGTTTCCTGATCCTCGCCGACACCGTCCCCGCTTCGAATTCCCTGGATCCACCGGGGCTGGACCCTGGCATAACATATTAGCCTTTTTTGGTGTTTGTTTGTTTTTTACTAAGAAGCATGAGAAATAATTTTTCACAACTTTGAAACTCATACTGAATAACCTAAATCATTAGCTTTTTTTTTTTTTTTTCCCCATTAACTCTTCGTTGCTTTACGTCTTGGAGCTATGCCTATATCAGGTATGCTTAAAAATAATTAGGATAGCAGACACTCCCTGGTGATCCAGTGGTTAGGATTCACTGCTTTCATGTCATGACCTGGGTTCAATCCCTGGTCAGGGAAATAAGATCTTGCTAGTCATGCAGCATGGCCAAAAATAATAATAATGATGGTAACAATAATAATAATTATGATATGAACTCAAATATGCAGGAACTGTACAAAAATATCTTCACGACTAAGATAATCACAATGGTATGATCACTCACTGAGAGCCAGAGATTCTGGAATGTGAAGTCAAGTGGGCCTTAGAAAGCATCATTACGAACAAAGTTAGTGGAGGTGATGGAATTCCAGTTGAGCTCTTTCAAATCCTGAAAGATGATGCACTCAATATGCCAGCAAATCTGGAAAACTC
>NW_011495080.1:4142992-4170069 GCF_000754665.1 Bison bison bison
AACAGTGTCAGACTTTATTTTTGGGGGCTCCAAAATCACTGCAGATGGTGACTGCAACCACGAAATTAAAAGGCGCTTACTCCTTGGAAGAAAAGTTATGACCAATCTAGATAGCACATTGAAAAGCAGAGACATTACTTTGCCAACAAAGGTCCGTCTAGTGAAGGCTATGGTTTTTCCTGTGGTCATGTATGGATGTGACAGTTGGACTGTGAAGAAGGCTGAGCGCCGAAGAATTGATGCTTTTGAACTGTGGTGCTGGAGAAGACTCTTGAGAGTCCCTTGCACTGCAAGGAGATCCAACCAGTCCATTCTGAAGGAGATCAGTCCTGGGTATTCTTTGGAAAGAATGATGCTAAAGCTGAAACTCCAGTACTTTGGCCACCTCATGCGAAGAGTTGACTCATTGGAAAAGACTCTGATGCTGGGAGGGATTGGGGGCAGGAGGAGAAGGGGATGACAGAGGATGAGATGGCTGCATGGCATCACCAAATCGATGGACGTGAGTTTGAGTGAACTCCAGGAGATGGTGATAGACAGGGAGGCCTGGCGTGCTGTGATTTACGGGGTCGCAAAGAGTCAGACACGACTGAGCGACTGATGTGATCTGATCTCTGATGCTTTCAAAAAATCAAAAGTAAATAAATACATGTGAAAGTTAAAATTCATCCTTGAAAAGTAGGATTCTGGATGATTTTTAAATTTTCTGCTTTATAAACTAAATAAAATGGTTTATATAAACAAGTGCTGCACACTTTATGACACCTCCAATTTAAAAAAAAAAAAAAGAAAGGCTTTGTAAAACCCTTCAGGGAGTTGGGGGTTTTTGGAGGACAAGCCAACCCCCACACCCCACTGCTCCTATTCTCCTTGCTCAGACTTGCAATAAACCTCTTTCTGCTAAAAGGAAAAAAAAAAAAAGCACAGATTTCTACATTCCCTGTACAATGACAAATTTTTGTTTTTTTAATGAAACAAAAATGTGGAGAAGAAAAATACACTAAAATGTAACAACAATTATTTACAGGTGCAGTAAACGTGGAAAAGTTAACTTTCCTTCTATTTTTCTGAATTTCCCAAATTTTCTGTAACGGCCATGTCTTATTCTTACAGTAGGAAATAATAATACAAAAGACAAAGGAAGAGTCCTGGTGGACTCTGCAGAAATCACAGAGCGTGAACCAATCTTTCTTTTTCATCTGTAAAATCTAGATATCCCAGTAGGGAAAAAAGCAAGTGGAAGTCCCTATCTGCCTTAAACAATGTGTGGAAAAAAGGATCAACATTGTTTTCATACCTCAGTATGCTTTAGACAATGATATATGTCTTTTAGAGCATAACACTGCAGAGCCAAAATACATCTGAAAATAAAAAATGATAAAATGCTTAATTGACTTAGCCAGACTCACTTGAAAATGGAAACATAAACTGACAAAGCAAACTGAAAATGATTCTTCCCCTTCAGTTCTTGACTCATGGTTAAAATCCAACATTAAACCTACCAGAACGTCCCTGTGTCTTCGATGGGATAAACAAACATATGGAAATAGGACTGCAGCCTAAAGAAGCCAGGTGGCAAATAAACTGTCAGAAATAGGTTTAGAAATTTATCTTGTAAACTGAGGCTGAGCTGTAGGCTGATTGCCATCGCTAAAACCTGAAGTTACCACTTGACAGTTTATCACTCAACATCCTCAAAAGTAGTCCCAAATCAAACATATCAGCATTCTTCTGCAAAAAGAGAGGTGGTCCTTAGTCCTCCCAGTTCCTGCTGGGTTCAGAGATATAGTCCATGGCTTCTGAAAGCATCTGGGAAGATGGATCAGTTTTGATATTTTCTCAAAACACAGAAAGGGTACCATTTTAGAAAGACAAACATGAACAAAACCTAAGCTCCAATTCTATTTTGATGATTCAGCTCAACAGACATAAATTACTTTGTCCAATCGCTAAGAGCTTCTAAATGTTTAATCTCAATCTCCAGACTTAGGACAGTGAGGACAGGTCCCAGGGAACATACTGGCTGGTGTGGCCAGGTTAGTAGCACTAATCTAGTCAAGCAAGAAGCTGGCATGTAGTCACTAGTTAATAGTGAGCAAATGAGAGAAGCGCCATCTTCATTTCACAGACAAACCTGCTTTCAAAGCTAGGAGTACACAGCATTGTACTCAAAACACAAAGAAATCACCAGAAAGAACATTACAGCATGAAAAATGGAGCAAAAATTACAAACACCTATCTCTCAATCCCCAAATGTGGACAAAGTCCCCTTTTAAGTGAGAAGACAGCTTTATTGACAGTCTTGTGCGGTAATGATACTGGGCTAAGAGAAGAAAAGAGTTGATCCAGTTTCACTGGTCTCATGGGCCCGCAGAGAGAATGCGGGTGGCCCAAGAAGTAGAATGTGTGATGCTTCAAATTCACAGAGACTGACAAAGGGCCCAGTAAGAGTCAGGACTCTGAACTTCACTGGAAAGAAAAGAGAGGCCTTCCTTACCAGTGTCATTACAAAGAGTCCTGGCTGACTCAGTAATCTCTTGGAGTAAAAGAGACAATACAGAGACAATACATCTGGTGACAACACAGCTCCTAGGAAACAGTTGGTACAGGCCGGCGGCTCACAGCTCCAGCTGCACAGGAGCATGCCCTGGGGAGCGTAAAACAAAACTCCCAGTCCAGGCTCCAGTGCAGAGCCCAGCATAGCTCTTTTAAGATGATTCTAATGCATAGGGAAGGCTGAGAACCTCCAAGGTAGTAGAAAGAGCCTTGGCACAAACCTTAAAGTCGTGGGTTCTACGGCTGGCCTCAAAGTTTTTCAGTTGTGTTGCCCTGTCGAGTCACTTCACATTCCAAAGCCTTGTTCTGCACAACTGTAAGGAGTTTTGGAACGTCAGATGTGTGTTAACTGGAAAGCACTTTACATAGGTTTCAGCAATCCTTTTCAAACACAAAATGTACTAAGGGAAAGATTTCTGGGGCTCTTTATAAATCTGAAGATCAGAAACCTATGACTACACATCCACACTTGAGCAGATTCTATAATGAGTTTAGGAAAATTTCAATTTGTCAGGACAGAAGTTGAAAACTTTGAGAAATGCTGGCTCTTAGAATCAAGTACATGGTAGGGGGAACCCAGCAATCACTATACACATGATCCAGAAATATGAGGGAAAATCTGCATACAAAATTATATTTATGCTCCCAAATTTCTGCCTAATCTTTTTAATGTTTTTAATGTTCTAAAGTAAAAAATTTTATATGTACTTTATCTAGGCAAACAGACAATTACAAAGCCCCACAAAAGCATAAATTGATCTCACCCAGTCCTGTGACTCTAAAATACAACCTCTCAGCCCAGGTCTCTCCCTTGAGCACCCAGAAGCATATGACTACCTGCTAGCTCTGTATCTCATGACTCACAGACAATCAAACAACATAGCCAAAGAAAGCCACTCTTCCCACTCTAAATGTGGCTGACTGCTTCTCATCATCAAGGACTGAACTCAGATGTCAGCTCTTCAAAGAGAGACCATTCTAGCTTGAAGAAGACACCTCAGAACAAATCACACCCTACAGCACTGGTCCCTTCATTTTTCTTTTTCATAGGAACTCATCAGGAAGGAACTTACTGTTCATATGTATACATGTATGTGTGGGCCTATCATCTCCATCTCCCCATCAGGATGTAAGCTCCATGGAGGAAGGCACTCTTCTCTGTCCCCACAACTAGGGTGTTCACTGCTGTGGTCCCAACACTAAGACATTACCTGATACAAAGTCAGTCCTCAATAAATATTACTCTCCAACTCTGTGTGCATTTAAATAGAGGCAAAGAGTAGGAGAAAAATTCAAGCAGATTAACAGAAAAGGAATAAACTACTCATAAATGGTCAAACTCTCTTTAAAGAGCTCCTTTTTCACACCTGAGATCCCATGTACCCCTATATAAAGGTTCTCACTCTGGTGCAAAACACTTATTCAGACTAGTTGCCGCTCTCTGCTCTGATCCTTCCTTTTCTGGTCCCTGGTCTGTTACAGTGGCTCTCATCCAGAATCATCATTGCCCCCTCAGAGTAAACTCCTGTGGTCAGCCAGCTGGACTCTGTACTTTGACTCCTCCCAAAGGCAATGCTCAGACTGAAACCTTGGCCAACCATAGTCAGTGAGTGAACTGCACCCTACTCTGATGCAGACCTGGTTCTCAGCATGCGTTTTTGGCCAGGACAGCAGTACACCCAAGTCTGCTGGGAACAAGAGAACAGAGAGTGAACATAATTCCCTGAACCACAAGGCTCCTGGGGTCTGTCATTTGTCCCCAGTTCTGGCACAATGGCCAACATCAGGACAACATTCCACCACCCCCACTATCCCCCGCTTTTGTTGTCTGGGCATGAACTTTGTTGCAGGGGTTTCTTGTTGGCTTTCCATGCATAGAAAACAACACCTCACTTAACCACATTCTACCCTGAAGGAGCATTTTCCAGCCAATCTTCCTGGGAATACAACTCTCAGTGACAGAGATGCAGCCTCAGGACCCCTAGGTCTTACACTCAATTCTAGGCCCTCATCACGGTCAAGAAGATAGGAAAACTTTGGCTCAAGGCCACTGTTATCACCCATGGACAACCCCCAAAGGAGGGCAAGCCCCTAGGCAGATAGCTGAATCTGTAGAGCAGTAGAAAGAAGCCCTCATCCAGATCACCTGAATTCTGTGCCCTGGTGACCGACCATAGGAAGGGACTTAGAGAAGCTTTCAGTACTCGAATTTCCATCATCGGAATGAAGTAACAGACTCTGAGGACAGCTGTGTACTTTACAGACCAAGTTCTTACCTGCAGGCCTGATTTCTGACTCCATCCAAGCCTACCCAGCTCTCTGGTGAAGAAACCAGCGACAAGCCCACACTGTACACTGCACAGGACAGAGTTTGCCAAGAGGTTGGTGTGTCTACTGCCTACCTTTCCCCTTGCACTGGGCCTCTGCTGCTAGGACTTCCTGGAAAGTCATCCTTCTGCTTCTAGCACTACTTCCATTTCCCACACCAGGTCTAGCCTCCACAATAATTTCATACCTGGGATCCTGGACAAATCTGCCACCTCTCGGAGAATATCTGAAGACCCAGAAACTATGGTGCCACCCCAAAAGGGAAACGCTTTATTTTATGAGATAACTCATTCCATGCTTCCTTTCACAGCAACTACCCCTCTTACAAGCTCCCCCAGCCCTGCAGACACACAGTCAGTATAATAGATGACATCATCATTATGCACCTTCTCTTTGATAAGGAGCTCAACCTTATCTTTCACTGGTCAACCTTATCAAGCTTCACTACAAGCTTCCTATTGGACTGTCAGCATCTCAAACTCAAACGGGCTTAGAACAAATCCATCTTCTCTTTATTACAAACAGTACCACTATCCCTTTAGTTACACAAAACTGATTACTCAGTCAGTGGTGATTTATTCCTTTCCTCCGTATCCAGCCAATCTTTAAGTTCCCCCAAATGCCTTCTCCTTGAAACCAAAATCCATTTACTCCCCACCTTCTCTGTATTTCATCTAATTTTCTCTTCTCTCTCCTTGAACATAAACCAATCCCTCCTTCTCTACTAGGTTCTCTCCTTTAGCTTATAAATAAGCTCAAATACCACCCCTCTCAGGCTCCCCTTGAGACTCTTCCGTCCCCCACTAGGCTGAGGAATGACCCCCTTCTGTTTCCATAGCGCTGCAGCACTGCCCCGTCATTAAGTCCATCATGGTTCTGACTGCCCGCTAGGGAGGGCTCTTTGAAGCAGTGATTCCAGGGCTTTCAACTTTAAATCTCTAAAGCATAATACATTTCAATGAATGTTTACTAAGTGAATAAATTCTTCCTATGTTCCTTTCTTTCTAACTATCCTTATTCTGTCCCTCCTCATCTCACACTACACTTTCAAAAGGGTCCTTTAATTGGCCTTGAGTTATTCCCTCCAACTCATTAGACAACTACATCCAGCACACATGCTTTCTAAAACAGTCATTTCCTATCAATTCCAACATTTAAAACACAAGACAACAAAAACCCTCCAATGCTTCCCACTGCTTACGGCAGGCCTTGTCGCAGGTAGGTTATTAGAAATTAAGAGATCTAAAAAACCAAAAGGTCAGAATTTCATTTCACAGCTTTCCAGGACTGTTTACAAGAGGAGGACTCAGCCAGCAGTGCTGTACTCTCCTTCACTCCCTTCAGGGCCTCTCATCTCAAGAATATCTACTGGATGTGTACTGTACTTGTGCACAAAGCTACACAGACACAGATACAGAACACACAAAGGCTTAGTGACTTTAGATTCTTAGAATTAGCCCCACTGTGTGATTCACAAGCCCTAACCCTTAAAGAATGACTGGATCCTCACAGGGAGTGATAAATATCTTGTTAAGATGTTAAAAAAAATTCTTGCTCCATAAAATATAAAATGGAATATCTTTCACTGGGATTTCTAGACCCTCTAAGACTCAGTCCAAACCCACCTGTACAGGATTTTCTCCCATGCATGTCATATGCACAGCCTCCGTGCAGTCCCATCCCCCACCCCCCACACACACTTCTACCTTTACCTTTCTCTAGTACTGTTTCCCAGACCTTACTTGCTTATTCATCCATAATACCATTTCCATCTTGAAACATTTTCCAATAACCAAGTGATCTCTCCTTCCCTTTAACTCCTCTGCTACCTGGAGGCCACATCATTTATTTGGCATTTACCACAAGCTGTTAAAGTTACAACTTCTGAAATGGAAGATTTCAACCAGAATCTCCCAGTAGTACTAAAATAACTCCACAGTCAAATGATGAACACTGATGACCAAATGTGGCATGAGGAGCTAATTCTAAGGCTAAAAGTGCTTGAAAGGAAGAGGGAATTGAGTGGGCGGCCAGGGGTAAAGATGAGAAGAATAAGAGTGAGAGCTTTCATAAAAGTACAGAGTTGATTCTAGCACTTTCCTCCATATGCATTAATATGTCACTCAGCAACAGCAAGACTCAGTGAAAACATGAAGAGAAGTAAAATGGCCCTTGCGGGCTTCCAGCAACTACAATAACTTACTGAAAAGTTTAAAAATGTGGTTGATGTAATAAGCCATGCAAGACCCTAGCCTGGAAATACTGGGTTGGCCAAAAAGTTCATTTGGGTTTTTTCTGTAACATCGTATGGAAGAATCTGGATAAAATTTTTGACCAACCCTGGTGGCTCTGCGGTAGAGAATCCACCTGCCAATGCAGGAGATGTGAGATTGATCCCTGGGTCAGGAAGATCCCCTGGAAAAGAAATGGCAACCCACTCCATCATTCTTGCTTGGGAAATTCCATGGACAGAGGAGCCTGGCGGGCAACAGTCCATGGTGTAGCAAAGGAGTTGCACACGACTTAGGGACTAAAACACAGAAACATAGTTAAAAGTTTACGGAGGGGAGAAAGAATGCCAGTGAGTGAATATTCCACTGGATCACTATTTACACATTTGCTTTTAAAAAATGCTTTTAAATGGACACGCTTAATTAAAAGGAAAAAATAAAGAGGCTGTAACTCACTAGAAGCATTGTGTCACCCTGAGTTTGGTTTCTTTGAGCTGTCTGAACTGAGTGACAAATGGAAGACCTGCCCACTGAGTTATGGTCACCCTGATTACTTTGCTGTCAGAGATCTCCAAACACTCCACAATTCAACAGTGAGGCAAATCCAAGGGAAACACAAGAGGAGTCATCGGAACTGAGGGGATGATAAGACTCCCACTGCCTTTATTTCTTTTGTGTTATACACGTTATGTCTTTTTAATAAATCCTGATTCTTCCAGGAGTGCCAGGCCAGTGATACATTTTTCTTTTTTCTTTTTGGGAGTGGCGGGGGGAGGGTCCAGGTAATCATGTTTCAGGAGTTAAAGGCAGCTTCATGTAGTATCGTCATCCTCATAAATACAAATACATGCAAACACATAGGCATATTTCACTGGTTGTATGATGCATATTCTTTCACATTTTAACATCACTCAACTTGAGAGAGGTCTTTTAAATAATGACATATTAGAACTGATGAAACAGGGTACATTTCGTCTAAACTCAACTACAAGAACTTAAAGGCAGAGAGCACCAACGGAGATTCAAACACTGACTGCAAGGAATATTAGTGACCTAAGACAATCCACCTTCTTTTATTCACACACACACACACACAGAGTCAACAGAAAAAATAAACCCAGCCTCCAAATCTCCTGATTCTCAATAACTGCTTTTATGTTCTAAAAGCCCAGTAACAAGAATAAGGAATATTACTGAACTAAGCCAATCCACATTCTTTTATCAACCCACACAGAATCGGAGGGAAAAATAAAACCCAGCCTCCAAATTTCCTGATTCTCAATCACTGCTCTTATGTTCTAAAAGCCCACTAGCAAGAATACTGATGAACTCACTGTTACATGTAAACAATAGGAAATTAAGGACGTTTTTGAACTAAGGAAGACATGAAGAGGATTCAATATAGTGTAAGCATTGCAAGATCACAGACAAAGTCCATTTTGCTTACTATGATATTCTGAGTGCCCAGCACAGTGCCTTGCAAATAGTAGCCATTTTATAAATTAATTTATGGATGAATGTTGCAATTCAGATAATTAGCAGACAGCGGCTGCAGTGTATAGTCGTGTGGTCGGTGGACCAGCTCATCAAAAACCTCCTGTTTGCCTGTTGAAAATGAAGATATCTGGCCTCTTCATAGGCCAAATAGAATTTCTGGGCTTGGGCCCCAGGAATCTGAACTTTTAACATGCAATCCATAGTGATTCTCATGGCCATTAAAGTTTGGGAACCAGAGTGTATGCAAAAATAATGATGTGCACTGGAGGCAATGGAAAGAAATGAGACAACATCATGGAAAATAAAAATTTAAACCTAAAGAACATCAGGTTTCAGAGGGGAAAAAAAGAGACAGAACTTGGGAGATGGCGTGGGGGTGAACAAGGGGAAGTTAGTTATAAACTAATGTGAATGAGTGTTAGTCCCTTGGTCATGTCAGTGTCTGACTCTGCAACCCCACAGACTGTAGCCCGCCAGACTCCTCTGTCCATGGGATTTCCCAGGCAAGAATACTGGAATAAGAACCATTTACATACAAATGTACAAACATTAAAGAACCAGGAACGCTGAAGAGCCCTGGGATGAAGGATTAATTCCATCAGTGTGCAAGAGGCCAAGGAGTACCATATGAGACTTCATTAGGATAATTAAATAATTAACACACATAGGATTAAAATTCCTCTTGGGGAAAACGATAATGAACAAGAAACACCTAATGTAGTTTCACAAATGACTCTTCAAATATCCACAGACAAAGACAGATCTGAACTAAATACAGGGAAATGGGAAAAGTATCTTGCTACAGTCAGTTAAAACTTTCAGAAGAGAGTCAAATGGAGCAAATTAATTCATGCTACTCAAATAAGCCAGACATGAGAAGACGAACTTTTAAAAGTATCAACGGGGTGGGGGGAGGAAGAAAAGAAAAATGCTGCTAAAAATAGAGTTGGGGTATGGAATTAATGAAGACTATACTCACTCAGAAGCTGAACTGATCCTTTTTAATTTGTCTTTGACAAGAAAAATGAAGAAGACATATTTGTATAATTAGAGAGAAGGAAGACTCTGCAAAAATAGCGACTGACAAAAGCAGATGGGGAACTTGACAAAAAACAAAAAACTCATACCAATCGGTAGGCCCACATGATGGGAAGCTCAGCCTCTTAAGGGAATTCACGCACACACTCGAGGAGCCATTTCCAATCATTACGGAAACATCACAGAAAATGGGGAAACACAAGATTTGAAGGCGAGGAAATTAGATAATGAAATATCCTATCAATCTTAAAATGGTTACAATGAGACATTATGGAAAGTGTTAGTGGTAAATGAAATGTAAAGTGTGGGGAATACAGTCAGTAAGACTGTAATATCTTTGTATGGTGACATATTGTAACTAGGCTTACCACAGTGATCATTTTGAAATGTGTAGGAATATCAAATCAGTATGTTGTGTAACAGGAACCAACATAGTGTTGGAGGTCAGTCATACTTCAAAAACAAACACATAGAAAAAGAGATCAGATTTGTGGTTACCAGAGACAGGGGGATTCACAGAAGGAGAACTGCATGAAGGTTGTCAAAAGGCAATACTCACAGTTACAAATAACTACCAGGGATGTAGTGTAATGATAAATATAATGAACACTGCTGTATGTTCTATGTGAGAGTGTTGAGAGTAAGTCCTAAGAGTTATCAACACAAGGAAACATTTTTTTCTATTTAATTTTGCATCTGTATGAGATAGTGGATGTTCCCTCAAGTTACTATGATAATTTCATGATGGCCATTAAGTCAAACCATTAAGCTGAATTCCTTAAGCTGACACAGTGCTGTACGTCAATTACACTTCAATAAAACTAGAAGAAAATAAATAACAAACAAATAAAAAAAGGTTAGTGGTAAAATCAGTGACTTTCTCTCCCATACAGGTCGTGAACTCCAGGAGGCCAGTGACCGCTTTCCTCACCATCCAACATGAGCACCAAGTTTGCAGCAAACAGCTAGTGACCATCAGATAGTTGAACATGGACACATTCAAAGAGCTAGAAAGTGAATGCTACCAAACTTTTCCTTTTCTTCTGAGCAGAAAATTATATCACAGAGAAAGATTACAGCTCATTTTTCTCTCATGTAGGAAATAACATAATAGCAAAAGGTAAAATACTTGAACATCTGGTGGGTAATTAAATCATCAGCTATAATCAGAACAAAAACCTAAAAACTCTGCCAACATAAATACGGTAGATTTGAGAAATACAAAATAAAAGCCAAAACAAGGACAGTGTATACCATAAATCTTAGCAAATTTTCTCAGGACTTTCTTTAAAAAGAAATCCTCTAATGTATTTGAAAGACATGTTAAGTTTAAAGAGAAATCAAAAATAAACAGAAATCTTAAAAACTACCTTTACTGCGATCATTATATCATTAAATGATTCACAGAAGTTCCTCACACATATATTTCAACACAACCCCCAGCCACAAACACTCAAATCTTTTAATTAATTTATCCTCAATTTATAGGCAGGGCAGACAGGCAAACATACATAGAGGAGTATTCTTTCAGGAGGCTGACACTAAGCTAATAAGAAAAGATCTCAATTATAAACATAAGCCAAAAAGACTACCTGCTGCATTTTTTACAAGCTAAATTACAAGGGGGAGGGAGACTTCCCTTGGGGGTATCTTTTGGTATACCACATAGTGCATTCCATGTAGCACATGTTAATAACCACACTCTGATTACATCAAATTGAAAACCACTAAACTCACATACAGGAAAGGTATATGATACTTACAAAGGCTGTTTACTTCACAGGTCAGTCTAGTCCTCTGAGCAGGTTCCTAAAACTGACCCCTACGGACGGCCTTAGTAAAGAAGGGTTAGGTTAGCAGACTATTGCATAAGGTCGGAATAATGTTATGACTTTTTTTTAATTGGCCACACTGCCTGCTCTTGGGAAAAAGACAAAGAAGAGAAAAGGGATTGGTCCTGATTAAGGGGAAAGTGGGTTTCAGTACTTATGAGTCTCAATGCCAAATGCAGAGCAAAGTAGAAAGCAGACTCAAAGATAATATCATCATTTACATGAGTAACAATAGCTCTGGTTTAAAGTGGACTTGAGAGTCAAACAGGAGATCTTCTCATTCAGAAGGCCAAACTCAGGGTGGAGAGATGAGCCTAACAGCTGAGACAGTAAAAAGAGAACAAGGAAGGACCAGACCACTCTAGGTTTGACCAGTTCATATCCAGTTTGTCTGGATGAAAAGGAAAAAAAAAAATCAAATTGATATAAGAGCACCAACTTCTTACAACAACTGTCAAGGGTAAATCCTATCTTCTCATAACAACACATGAAAAAAAAAAAACTGCTTAAGATAATTCAAAAACTCTTATGCTATCCTTAAGAACAAATCAAGTGTTTCCATATCTTGACTGTTGTGAATAATGCCACAACCTAAGCGGCCATCAGCAGAAAAATGGATAGGAAAAATGTGGTATGTATGTGTATCTGTGTGTCTATAACCTGTTTCAGGTATCACTTGATTGCCACTGTTAGCCTTGTTGATGTTCAGTAGTCAAGTTGTGTCCGACTCTGTAACCCCATGGATTGAAAAGCACACCAGGCTTTCTTGTCCTTCACTCTCCCAGAGTTTGCTCAAACTCATGTTCATTGAGTTGGTGATGCCATCCAGCCATCTCATCCTCTGTTAGCCTAATAATACCTAATTTATCTGAAAACCTAGAGAAACCACTGAGAACTTAACAGGAAAGAAAAAAGGGTATATCCCACAGCCAAAATTTTCCTGTTACAAAACTCATAGCTTAGAACTCAGGCACCTGACACCAGAGGATGCTTCTGTTTCCTTATTCTTCACAGAATTCTAACCACTTTTATTGCTTCCTGCCTTTGCGCTTATACCAAGTGAAAGTGAAGTTGCTCAGTCATGTCCAACTCTTTGCAACCCCATGGACTGTAGCCTATCAGGCTCCTCCGTCCATGGGATTTTCCAGGCAAGAGTGCTGAAGTGGATTGCCATTTCCTTCTCCAGGGGATCTTCCCGACCCAGGAATCGAACCCAGGTCTCCCGCATTGCAGGCAGACGCTTTACCGTCTGAGCCACCAGGGAAACTTATACCAAGAGTTGGGCAATTCCAAAGGCAAGAGCAGCTTGTCTGAGACAGACACAGTCAATAGCTAGATATGATAACCTACAACCACACAGCAAGGCAGGTGGCATGAAAAGCAGACAAGGAGACAGACATGGAAGTCTGGGCTGGTTCTGACTGAGGGTAACACTTCACTTGCCTCCACAGGCAACAACGTGACCTCTGACACCACAACACACAGAGTAAGGGGCAGGGCTGCAAAGTCCAAAGGGAGCATCAGTTAATCCCGTTCAAAATCTTAGCCTTCGATCAAGGTAAATCCCAATGTGCTCAGGAGTTTTGTGACAAAAGGGACTGGTGAGTTTAGAGCACATCACCCCAAAATATGTCACCCTGGCATGTTAATTCTTGTGGATCAAAGGCACTTGAAAAACACCAAATGTAAGAAAAACACATGGATCTTTCTTCTGTTTCTTAAAGGCAAAAGATGGAATTCCTATGTAAAAGATGTCCTTTCTATACCAGAAGGAAAGTAACATTCTTACCATGAAGGATAAGAAGTTGAGACAGAAAGGATTCTATACAAATAGACCTTCTTCTCAGGAATTCCCTGGCGGTCCAGGGGTTAGGACTTGGTACTTTCACTGCTGGGGCCTGATCAGGAAACTAAGATCTGCAAGCCACATGGCACGGGCTGCCCAGGGAAAAAAAATGTCTTATCTTCCTCTGGCCTCCTCACAGAGTTGAGTCACTTTTCCATGTCGGCCTCCCTTTGCTCAACCTAATATAAGAAAGCAAGTAAGATTTTTTTTTAATTTTTATTTTTTTAATATAAATTTATTTATTTTAATTGGAGGTTAATTACTTTACAATATTGTATTGGTTTTGCCATACATCAACATGAATCTGCCACAGGTATACACGTGTTCCCCATCTTGAACCCCCCCCCCTCCTCCCTCCCCGTACCATCCCTCTGGGTCCTCTCAGTGCACCAGCCCCACGCATCCAGTATTTTTTTTTTTTTTAACTTTTATTTATTTTTGGCTGCACCGGGTCTTCACTGCTGAGAGGACTTTCTCTGGTTGTGGGCAGGGGCTTATTACTGTGGCAGCTTCTCTTGTTGTGTAGCATGGACCCCAGGGTGGGCAGGCTTCAGTAGTTGTCTCACATGGGCTTAGCTGCCCCACAGCAAGTGGATCTTCCCAGATCAGGGATTGAACTATCCCTTGAACTATCCCTTGTGTTGCAAGGCGGGTTCTTAACCACTGGACCACCAAGGAAGCTGGCAAGTAGGTTTTACATGTCTATGAGTCTTCATTTCCTTATGAAGGTTCCCTTATTACACAAAACTAACAAACAAATTTGGCTGCTTTTCTTCTATTAATGTTTCCCATCAGTTTAAGGCTCAGACCCAGCCAGGGACCCTAAAGGAAAGTAAAAACCTCATCCTCCTCCACAGACCCAATTTGAGAAAAATGTATTAATGTGCTGTACAAAATTTTCCATTTAGAAGTGTTAAAATACAACCTTTGGTGCTTCAAAAGGGTGAGATTTTGTTTTCTGAAAAATCAAGCTACAATGACAATCCAATTCCTAAACAGTGCTAAATAAATTGGGCATTACCAATCTTCTTGCTAAAAAAAAATATTCAATAGTTAAGAGTTTACTGACAATATAATCAGCTTTCATCAGAACAAAGATAGCCATTTAAATAGAAAAAGCATAAGGATAACACTTGAATCGCAAAAACAAAGAGCCATATGGATCTATTTGTTTCAAGAGCACAATCCTGAGGTCTGTGAAAAGGCACCTCATTTCAGTCCTGGCACACAAGTCTTAAAAATTGGTTAAACAAGGTTAAAGCATCTTTGAGGCAACATCAATGGTGCACTGGCTTTCCGACTTTTTTTTTCTCTGCACTGAATTAAAAGTTAATAAATGTTCCAGGCAGTTCCTCTGCGTTCCTTAATCCACAACCCCCCAAATAAGAAATAAAAGCAGCGCAAACCATCACTTACAGTCGAGAGGGTTTACAAAATGACATGGCGGGAGAGCTTTGAAGTTTGTAATAATAGAAAGAGAAATATACCATGAATGCCAGAGGGGGGAGCTCAGAGCAAAGGGAAAGACCATGTTTATAATGGGCAAGAAAGGGAAATTCTGGAAACCTTCGGCGCTTTTACACAATATCCTTTTTTCTCTTTTTCTCAGTGTTCTCTTTTGAAGGATGAGTTCCAATACCCTTTGAAATAAACAATCTTTTTTCCCCTATTTTTTCCCCCTAGGTAGAGGGAAAATAAATAAAAAGCACTGCTGAGGGTAATGGGGTTTAAACAATGGGCAGGTGTCTGAAACTCCACTTTAGGGGAAGTCTCGGACACAGCCTCCCCTCTCTAATCAGTTTTGTTTGCAAATGATCCTACACAGTAGGACTGACATCTAACGATGCCATAGGCACAGAGAAAGAATTAGCCCAAGACAATCATTATTTTAAAGAGGTGTCTGGGCTCCTTCAGATTCCTTTATATGCTTACTTCTAAAGACAAAATGGAATTTTAGTAGTTTCTTTCCGTCATTAAAGAGACCAGCTTTGTGTATTCACGGCCCTTTCTGCCAGCCACCAAGGAAATATCAACCAGAAAAGAGCCACTGGTCATTATCTTTTCCTAGAATAACTTCCAAGTACACACAGGTTTGCATAGATAGCCAGGGTCAACCAGCAAGCACCCTTCTTCCAGTTCTGAATTGTTCCCATTCCTTTTAAATGAGCTTCCAATCCTGAATGAACACAGAAATGGCATTAAAATAGGTACAATCAAAGAGAGAGGTTTTTTGATTCTCCGGGGAAGGTTAAGGCTCCCAAATCAGTGCCCAAAGAAAACCTTGAAAAGAAATCAGCATTCCTTTGTATCTGTTAGTCATTGCCACAACAACCCTGAGTGACAGACCACCTCAGAACTTAGTAGGCTTGCCCACATATATGCTGGTTGGTTGGGATTCACCAAAAGACCGAGTCCACAGGCACAAGCACTTTTATAACAAGTGGCGTATCTGTACACAACTGCACTGGCCATGGTAAGCCACACGTCTTACCCAATACCAATGGCTGGCTGCTGTTTAGTCAGTGAGTCGTGTCTGACTCTCTTCTAACCCCACAGACAGCAGCCCAGGCCTCCAGGCTCCTCTGCCCATGGGATTTTGCAGGCAAAAATACTGGAGTGGGCTGCCATTTCCTTCTCCAGGGGATCTTCCCCACCCTGGGACTGAACCCACATCTCCTGCATTGGCAGGTGGATTCTTTATTGCTGAGGCACCAGGGAAGCCCCAGTGTCAATGGCAGCAGGAAACTCTGCTTTCACGGACACAGGGCTGGGTGGTGGTGGAGTGGGCTGGGAATGAATGATTGCCAAGAGTAACCCAATCTACCACACCCTCAGATTCAGCCTGCTAGAGGTTTTTCTGTTTACCCACACCTGGTATCTTGCTGTTAATGGAATATAAAGTTCTTGTCACTTATACTATTTAGGTAAAAGAGACCCAATTTTATCAGCTTAGCATTTAGAAGATTATTAGAAAATAAGAACTACACATGGAAAAAAATTTCAAAACCGGGATTATATTGTATTTCTGAGTATAAATGGACATGAAGCTTATCACCTCAGTGATCTGTTGACTAATAAACTGTCTACCTTACATCAGCATCAACACTCTTTTATGCCGTGTTAATTTTGCACAGAAAGAGCCTACTGGACAACAAAATCACGAATCAAAGAGAAAGTAGAAAAGACTTCCAACTTGGATGACGTAAGCAGTAGTGGCGGCACTGACAGAAACCGGAAGAGAACGGGAAGCCCTGCCGGATAGACAGCCACCACGAACAAGTCTTCACAGTAAACAACACTTGAAGATCATCTGTAAAGGTTCCCATTATCCATATACACATAACAGTCATCTTGTCAACCACTGAGCCAGCTAAATCCTACTAGAAACAAGATGTGAGGTGGAGACAGCTGGCGTAAGAGGGATGTGAGCGTGTGTGCATGGGCTGTGTGTGTGTACATGTATGTGTGTGTGTTTGCATGTGCAGTTGCTCAGTTGTGTTCGACTCTGTGACCCCATGGACTGTAGCCTGTCAGGTTCCTCTCTCCATGGGATTCTCCAGGCAAGAATAATGGAGTGGGCTGCCATTTCCTTCTCCAGGGGATCTTCATGACCCAGGGATGGAACCTGCGTCTCCTACACTGGCAGGCAGATTCTTCATCACTGCATCACCTGGGAAGTCCTATACATGTGTACACATAGACCCCTATACATACGTATACATAGAACTCTATACATATGTACTCATACAAGTAAGCTCTGTATACATACAAAGTTTACTAAGGAAGTCCAAGGAACCCCAGGGTTCAAATTCCACAACTACTGAATGCCTACCACGTGTCCTACAGAGTATCTCAACAAATCACAAAATCTACTTTGTAAGGAATTATTATTATCCACATTTAACAAATGAGTAAAGAGAGCCTTGGTGAAGTTCTGTGATTTGAAGATTATACAACCAGTTAGCCATAGAACCAACATTTGAGCATAAATCTTCTAAATATAACCCTGTGTTTTTTCCCTACCACCCCAAGCTAATCCCTTTTAAAAAAAAAAAAAAAAAACTTTTAGTTCTTACTTTAACAAAAAAGAGAATTCTTTTATATTTTCAATAGTACAGGGATGTAGTAGATTAGAAATACAATTAGGCCCCTAATGGCGTTAATGATCCTCCCTAGTACATGTCCCACAGATTTAGACAAATATGACGAAAATTCCTAATAGTCTATTAAACCTGTTACTTTAATACCAGGTATCAATTAGCTAAAAAGTTTCAAAAAGGGGTTAATCTCAATACTTTCAAAGAAGGTCTTGATATTCTGTTTCCTGGAATGAGTTGTAACTAAAGTAATGGAACCAAACTGTTCCCCATAAGGCCTCATAAAATAATGGCTTTGTCATTTCCAGGTGTAATGGATACTCTGTGTTCAAAGGCCCTAGATTTCTACCCCTAGCCTACAGGCTTTACACAGTGATTCTCGACTTCATTATGGGTCTAGTCTATAAACCTATCCTTCATGGCACACGATTCACTTAACATGCAAATGTGGCTCCAAGAACACTGCCTCTGATACAGGCTAATCTATGCTTACTTACACTAAGCTACATTTAATTTATACATATATTACTCTGGAAGAGCACAGTTTGGAGGAAAGACTGATAAAATGGATTCTCCCATCCACAAGGGTGATTAGGAAAGAAAAGAATGCTAGTAAATAGAGAGCAAGTCTGCGTTAACTTGTCTCCCTTTCAGATAATTAGTTGTGAATTTTTAAGGCATGTGATTCACAAGGGAGGGGACAAATTTATTGTCTTCCACAATCTAATAATCCTGGCAGCTACGAAAGTTATCTATTTATTGATGGACAACTGTAATTTATCTTCCCTAGGTAAAATGCAGTTATTTAAATGTTTCTCTCCTTTTATGAATGCTGGCTTCAGCAGTAAACATGGAAATGACTTCACAAGAATAAAAACACTCGTTAAACGTCAATAACCCCCCAGAGCCAAGCTATAGAACTGTTAGAAAATGCTGTACCAGGTCAGCCATGGACCACCAAGCTCAATAAGAATTGTGAATTCAAGATGATTGTTATGGTAAGATATTGGCGAGGAATATGAGACTAGTATTCCAGCCATTGCTCTGCCAGTTAAGTCTGTGGCCTTTAGGAAGTCACCTGACTTCTCTGAGCATCATTTTTCTCATTAAAACAAAGGTAATTGAAAAGATTCATTCATTTAGAAAAATATACTGAGCACCTACGATTTTATAGCACTGATCTCAGAGAAGTAAAAGCATTGAGCAAATACCTGAATCTCAGGGACCTTCCATTCTGGTAAGAAGACGAATCCACTAGAATCTCTCCAGCTCTAAAATTCTATTACCTTTCAAAATTTCAGGTAATAACTCATTCCAGTAAATATGATGTCCAAAAGGGCAGGAAACAATGGATAGCTAAGCCTTTTTTTTTTTTTTTTAACAGTATGTCTCTTAAATTTCAAATAACATATCCAATATAGTGAGAATATAAAATTGTGCAGTCAATTGGAAAACAGTTTGGCAGCCCTCAAAAAGTTAAACACAGAGTTGCCATGTGACCAAAAGTTCCATTCCTAGGTATACTGAAACTGTTCAGTTTCAGTTCAGTTCAGTCACTCAGTCGTGTCCGACTCTTTGCGACCCCATGAATCACAGCACGCCAGGCCTCCTTGTCCATCACCAACTCCCGGAGTTCACTCAGACTCACATCCATCGAGTCGGTGATGCCATCCAGCCATCTCATCCTCTGTCGTCCCCTTCTCCTCCTGCCCGCAATCCTTCCCAGCATCAGAGTCTTTTCCAATGAGTCAACTCTTCGCATGAGGTGGCCAAAGTACTGGAGTTTCAACTTTAGCATCATTCCTTCCAAAGAACACCCAGGGCTGATCTCCTTTAGAACGGACTAGTTGGATCTCCTTGTAGTCCAAGGGACTCTCAAGAAACTGTACATATATCTTAATGTAAAATCATGTATGTAAATGTTCAGAGCAGGATTATTCATCACGGCTAAAAAGTGGAAACAACCCAGATGCCCGTCAACCGATGAACAGAAAAATCAAATGACCATATGATGGGATACTATCAAGCAATTAAAATGTATGATGTGTTCATACATGATACAGCATGGATGACCTTGAAGTCAGTCACAAAAGATCACACTGCCCATTATATGAAATGTCCAAAATCCATGAATCCACAGAGACAGAGAGTAGACTGGTGATTGCCAAAAAGCTGAGGAGGAGGAATGGGAGGGACAATGAATCGCAGGTTACTGCCAGGGACCAAGTTCCCTTTGGGGAGGATGAACATGTTCTGAAATCAGGTGGTGATGACAGATGCAGTATCTTATGAATATACAAAACATTACTGAACTGACACTTCAAAATGGTGAATTTTATGAGATGTGTGAATTACATCTCAATTTTTAATTGGGGAAAAAATTTTAATTATGAAAAAAATATTGGGCTCAATATCTAATAAAATCACTTACCTTAGCAAAACTTAAAAATGGCTAAATTGAAACAGAATGTAGAAGATTTGCTTTAGAGAATACTTACTGAAACATTTTAAATATTCAGATTGTGATTTCAAAGTAAATTTTATACTTGTTCATTATTTTAGGTCCAAAGGAAAACAGTGCCAGTGTAGATTAAAAGACATGAAAAGCCATGTTTCTAATAATTCTTATTCTAAGACTCTATCATTTCAGTACACTTCCACCAACTAAATCAATATGCTGTCTTTCTCCTTCACTGTTTTTCTTAATCCGTATTATTAATTACCTCAATCTCTATTCTGAAGTCATCTCTCAGTTCATATTTCCCTTGGTTCTACCATCCCCCTTAATCAGCTCTTGACTTAAAAAATGGAATATTCCCTGCCATATCAGTAAACAAGGATGTCACAGCCATCAGCTGCAGCCACTCGCTACAGTGAGCCCCCAAGGCAGCTCAGGATGTGAAAAACACAGGACTGGCCCCAGATAGCTGAGATGAGTATAAAAGGAGTGATTTCAGTGGGCCAAGACTCTTGCATCTTCCCGTACAAGAAAAGCGCTCTACTCCTTAACTTGGGATATCTGGTTTACTTAACAATTTTTTGATGTTCAGACTACCTGACCTCTGTTACAAAACTTCTATATAACCTGACTTCTTCCCTCGCCTTCTTAGAGCAGTTTTCTCAGGGTCACTGGAGATGCTGTCTCCTGGGCTTGAAGTCCTAAAAATTTCCACCGAATAAACCATAACTCTCAACTTTCAGGCTGTGACTTTTTTTTTTTAAGTCAACAGACTCATATCAAGTCAGAGTTCTCAGATACACACATCTGTGTAACATTCATAAGGTAACCTTTGATTAGTGAAGAGGAAGAAATAGAACAAAAATTAAGATATTCATTGTAAGCAATTTTACCAAAATTAACTTTAAGTTCTGGTATAACCCAATTCAGAACTAAATATACACAACAAGCACCCAAAAAAATGGTTGTGGAATTATAAGAAAACACATGGACGCAGAATACAGCTGAAGGAAGTTACATTAAACAAGTTTTAAAGCCACAAGTACTAAATCAGTTTCCTGATTTATAAACTCTACAGCACCCAATTTCTGAACATTAAGTTTGTGCATTCTTAGCCAAACCTGTAGAAGCTTCAGGGATTTTTAGAAGAACTGTTTGAGGGCCTCCATAACAAATATAAAACATTAGTAAAGAGCGCCAAAGAATTGATGCTTTTGAACTGTTGTGTTACAGAAGACTCTTGAGAGTCCCTTGGACTGCAAGGAGATCCAACCAGTCCATTCTAAAGGAGATCAGTCCTGGGTGTTCATTGGAAGGACTGATGTTGAAGCTGAAACTCCAATACTTTGGCCACTTGGTACAAAGAGCTGACTCATTTGAAAAGACCCTGATGCTGGGAAAGACTGAGGGCAGGAGGAGAAGGAGACGACAGAGGATGAGATGGTTGGATGGCATCAATGACTCAATGGACATGGGTTTGAGAAGACTCCGGAGTTGGTGATGGACAAGGGAGGTCTGGCGTGCTGCAGTTCATGGGGTCACAAAGAGTCAAACCCGACTGAGCGACTGAACTGAACTGAACATTTGTTCTGAGTGGCTTCTTCCTGATCATTCCAAGGCATGTGCTTCAGTTTGTGGCACAGGTTAAGCTGCTTGGAATAACAAATAGCATTTGATGGCAATGAAGAACAAAGTCAAAGGTCAAAGACATGTTAGTAATTCAAGTCCCAGAGGGAAGAACATCCTGAAGCTCAGTTTGGGTGTCTCTGATCAGAAACTTATCCGTGGCTGAGAAACTGGCATTCTACTATACAAAATATAGAAGGCATAGCTGCTCCTCAAATCAGACCAAGGGAATAAAATTGGAAATTTTTAAATCAGGACATTCTCTATGCTGAGGTTTAATAATCCGTAGACATACAAATCACTGTCAAGTATGATCCAGCAATTCTGAGTGCCGCATTTTCAACTTCCATTAGGCTGGAGCACTTTCACCGTGATCCTATCAGTCATAAGTTGAGAAGCTAAATACCCTATTTCTCAAATTCTGGAAAGGATCACAGACTGAAAGCAAATAATTTGCAAACACAAGGTGGTTATGTCTCTCATCCTTTTTCTGTTAAGGGAATCGATTTTCTCCACAGAATCTAACCATTGATTTTGCCCTTTTTTTAATCGGCATTATTAAAGGAAGTGCAAGTTCTCCACCTGGGAATCTCAATCTGAAAGGAGCGGCAGTTGGGTAGATGTGTTCTGCCTTCATCCTTCACCCTCCAGAAACACAGTCACAAAATATTTGGGCTCCAGCCTTTCAAACGCTAATCTCCACCACGGCAATCAACGTAGAGGACTGGCCAAGAGAGTCCCCTGAGACAAGATCTTATTTGTTTTTTAAAAGATGTAATTTTTTTGGCAAGAGGGGCTGTGGTGGGTCTTCGTTACTGCACACAAGCTTTCTCTAGTTGCAGTGCGTGGGCTTCTCATTGCAGTGGCTTCTCTCGTTGCTGAGAACAAGCTCTAGGGCACAGGCTCAGTGGCTGTGGCGCACGGGCTTAGCTGCTCCGCAGCCTGTGGTATCTTCCTGGACCAGGAATCAAACCAGCTTCCCCTTACATTGCAAGGCGGATTCTTACACTGGACCACCAAGGAAGGCCCCAAGGCAAATGTGGATTTCCAGAATTCAGTGGTTTAACCTTCCTACACCACCCCCATATTCTCCTGCACCCCAACCCACATGGAACCTAACCACTAGATGGAAAAATGAGGTTGGAGAGTTGCTGACACACACTAATCCCAGGTAGAAAATGCTGTTTTCCTTTTTTATTAGATGTTAAAAATTCCTTCTCCAGTAAAAATTCAAGCAAAAGTCCATTTGTGTTCTACTCTCTGTTTTGTGAACAGCAGATGATGAACCACACTGTTTGGCATGCTGTAAGATAATAGTTTCCAAATTCTGTCAAAAAGGCAGTGTTGTTGAGAAAATGCATAGAGGTGAACAAAATGCCTGAGTGAGCATTTAGAGAACGAACAAAATAGTAAGCTAGCAGGGGTGAGAATCACCCTACGGAGGGAGGCAGTCCACAGATGCACCGAGCCTGGAAAGTTGGCTAGAAAAACAAGTACTCTTCATCCCGACCAAAATGTTCCCTAGCTTATGACGCATCTGATACACAGTTCCAAGCTAATGACTCAGGAGAACTGATTATCTCGAAAGAAGAAAAAAATTCCTTACATCATCTCTGATGCACCTCAAGGAACACACATATACAGAAGCATGGAGGCACACAGAGGGATGCAAGAGGTTCTTTCGAGTGTGTGGAACACTAGGCAGAGTTTAGAGCCATCTTTTCAAAATGAACCCAACCACTCATTAGCGGAAAAGGCAGAGACCCACATTATGGAGCACACTGTCGATATAAAACTGCTCAGCCCGCTCTGTTGCCTTAAGAGAAGAAACGCCTGAAGTTTACCAAGAAGCTGACATCAAAAGATGTTCATGAAAAATATCAACAGAAAGTCAATATGGACTGAATGACAAGCATACAATAATTCAATAATAAGAATTTCTGTATTAGGTAATGAAGCTAATAATGACGTCCACTTGTTTTAGGCAGAAAAAACCCACACATAATCAACAGTTCTTCTTCACCATGTATACACAAATACTGCCTTTAGAACTGCCCTTGGCGAGGCAATGATAGAAAGTCAAAGTAATGGTTTCCACAATTTCTATAAAGTATTTCTGAAAGAGAGGCACAGGGAACCAAGTATTGTTCATTTTCCAAAGGAAAATTAGCAGAAAATTGAGCCATGTAAATAAACTTACCATAAACATCCAAACAGATACTATTATTATCCCACATTTCATGAGCAACAGTTATTTGCATGTAATTAATTTGCTTACTTCTGGTGCCTCAGACAATGTAATATGCTTATCAGCTTGGTTTCTAAATAATAAGTGTTTAACTCTTCCTTTTATATTTATAAGAAAATATTTATCTTGCTCCTTCCCTGACAGATTCAGAACCATCTGCAGGCAAAACGTGCAGAACTGCTCTTGTGGCGGTTAAGACATAACTCCCAACTGGGGCACCATGTCACCAACTTTAAAGTAAACGTGAATTAATCAAGGCTGAATTCAGTTAAAACCTCTACTATCTGGGCAGGCACACTGGCTAGTGATATATTCTGTGTGAGAAGCATTATTGGAAACAGAAAACACATATAAGGGTAAGGGATGGGGGAGTGCAATTAACACTAAATCCAACTAGTAAATCCCATTCTCCCATGAAAGGGAACTCCCTACCAGTGTCCAGTCCTCTGGAGTTTTCATGGCTGCTTCAAAGCCTTTCTCCCTAAAGACCCATTACTAGAATGCATTGAGGCACAGTCCCCTCCTGCACAGGGCAGCATGAGAGTGTCTTGCCCATTTCTGGAGCTCTGGCCTTGAGAAAACAGCATTCCTTCCTTCACTGGAATTGCTGCCACCACTGACTTAGTTTGCAGCTGTAAGAACTCCCATAAGCCTGTCTGTGCGTTGGCCAACCTAGTTACTAGAAGCTTCATTTCCTAAGATTTTTAGTAGTCATTTGCCCAGTCATGGGTTCAGGATGCTAAATGTCCCATCTATTGATCCCTCTCTCATTCTTCTCTTCTTTTCTTGTATTAAGGTTAGCTTCTCTCTGACAGATGAAAGAAATCAGTCAAAGTGATCACATTTTTTATGGAGTACTGACCGACTACATTTATAGTACTAAACCTTATATCAAATATACAATATTCTAAGAGCCAAAAAATGATTTTACTTATAAGTATTTCTGGCATATCTCTGTATGAGTAATACTCGTACTGTGCAGAGTTATGTGAATAACTAATAAATATCCATTCATTCAATAATTACTAAGTGTTTCTATGTCCAAGGGCAGTGCTCGGTACTGGGTACATCGGGAAAATAAGGTAACCACATAGTTCTCATTTTCAATGAACTTAATCTATCAGAGAAGAAACTTACAATGTAAATAAATGTGTATACATGTACACACACACATGAGTGCATACAGGCACATGTACACATACATACACAATTACAAAATGAGCAAAATGATGTAAAGGTAGGATAAAGAGTGATGTAACTAAAAAAAAAACTACAGATGCTTATCTAAAACAAGAAAAGAAGACAGGATACAATATCTAAATCAGTATTAATTTTACCTACAGAGGTTTCATTCCTCTGTATTATAAAGTCTCCAGAACAATTTTAGGATTAATCTCTATAATAATTCTTCCTTCAAAGAAAATTATTTAGCTCATCCTTGGGTTATTCCACTAATTCTATTATTTTCCCTAATGATATTTTCAAAATAAGACTAATTAGTTCTTTTTCTAAAAAAAAAAAAAAAACTAAGCATTTCCCACAATTTCATTAGTAAGATAAAGCTTCACATGTTTCTCCAAAATTCCTTATAAGTAGTTTTTTTCTGTTATTACAAAGAATGAGGTTCCTAGTTTTTTAATTGCTCCATAAGTCCCCAAGGGATATTCCACCAATGCCCACTTCAATCAGCTATAAGCTGAATGTCATTCTGAACTGGGTCATTTTGAAGAGCTGCATAAGCCAATAAAACATATAACCTATATAACCTCCATGTTAAGAAAATGTGGTTCTAAAATCAGCCCTATTCAGTTTAACTATAATTTCACTGGCTTTCATCTAATTTAAACACCCATTTTATAATGTAATGCAAGCTAAAGGGAACACAGAACTCTGATATTTGTTAACCTTTTTATTATGCAATGCAAACTACGTAAGTACATTTTCCTTACACATTGCTAGCTACAAGGAACAGAGTTCTTCTACTAAATACCTTTTTTAGTACATAATACGAACCCACCAGGGCTTCCCTGGTGGCTCATAGGTTAAAGCATCTGCCTGCAATGCAGGAGACCTGGGTTTGATCCCTGGGTCAGGAAGAGCCCCTGGAGAAGGAAATGGCAACCCACTCCAGTATTCTTGTCTGGAGAATCCCATGGACAGAAGTCCACGGGGTCGCAAAGAGTCGGACACAACTGAGCGACTTCACTTTCTTTCACGAACCATATAAGCACTCTTTTATACATAATGCAAGCTATAGGGAATACAGAACCTCTAAGATCAACCCTAAATATGGAAATACTCAAATCACCCCAGGTAAGGCTGACTTAGTGATCTTAGGAGAGCTAATAACTTCACTGAGGAAGTTTTGTTTTTATTTTTAATTTCAGATCTGAGCTTCTGTTTTTGACTTGCTTTCAGTTCTGCCTACATCATTTTAATTCCTGCTACCTAGTTTAATAAAGAAATGCATACATGGCCTGACTTCCTGGCCTGTTTATGGATTTCAGAGGCACAGGCAAAAACAAGTCCGGAAGCATGAGTCAGGACCTTAAAATCAATCAGAGACAAAAAGGCTGGTTACTTGCAAAAAAAAAAAAAAAAATCACCTGGTCATTTACATGTCCACCTCCAGCAGTAAATTAAAAATTACCTGAAGGCAAGGATCCTAGTTCTTCATCTCACATCTCTAATGTACCCTGAAAAAAACACTCAATGACTGTTCAATAAAGGAAGGAATATAATTAGCCTTTGAAAACAAACTATGGAGACATGAGGGGGGTGGGGGGAAGCAATGAGTAGTTAAGGGATTTTTTAAAAAAATGTTTACCTGACTTACTGGGCCCTCATTTCAGTTCTCTAGTTGCAAGCAAGAGAAAACAACTCAAAACAGCCTAAACAAATAAAAGGAGGCGTTTACCATACAATTTTAGAGGTGTATCACACAACTGAAAGGGCTTCCCAGGTGGTACTAGTGGTAAAGAACCTACCTGCCAGTGCAGGAGACAAGGGTTCAATCCCTGGGTTGGGAAGATCCCCTGGAGGAGTAAATAGCAATGGTTTCACTCTCCTTGCTGGAAGATTCCATGGACAGAGAAGCCTGGTGGGTTACAGTCTATGCAATCGCAAAGAGTTGGACACAACTGAGCACATGCACACGCACAACTCAGAAGCAAAAACGTAGCCAGAACCAGGTAAAGCAAGCAGGAAACGGGACGCAGACCAGACCCCTAGAAGCGAGTCTTCGGATTCTCTATGAAGTTCCAATTTCCTTCTACCCTCTGTCACTCATTCCACACAGTGAAAGACAGCTACACTAAAGC
>NW_011495080.1:4170169-4190740 GCF_000754665.1 Bison bison bison
GCCAGACTGGTCTTCTTTCGGCCCCAAATTCAAACTTCAAGATGGAAAACTCCATATGGCCCTGTTTAGTTACACTGCTCTGACACATGGTGGTCAGACATGACCAAGGTACAATCATGGCTTTTAGGTACCTGCTTCTATGGAAAGAGGGGAGCTCTGTGAATTGCCATTTACAGCAAAAGGAGTTCACAACAACATTAAGTAGTGCTTTAAGTTCACCAAGAACTTGAGCATTCTTTAATTCATTCAATTCTATGAGGCCTTCAAGGATAGAACCCCATCCAGGTCTTCCCCCTATCCTTTGTAGAAAAACTTTAGTCAAAGAAAAAGTAATCAGGGAAGTGAGGAAATGCAGAAAGGAAGGAAAATAGTCAAGCAAGGCCAAATAATACTTAGGCATTAAACAAAGTCAAGGACCTTTAGTTCTTCCTCAAGGACTACAGATAATATTCTGAGCCATGTCCTCTTGAGCTGTTCTGCAGACACCGAAACTCTCACCAAGTGGAAGAAGTTAATTGTATGCTGCCCACAAGCTCGGAGCCCCCAGACCACTTGGAACCAAAAGGCAGATGATGCTGACTCCCAATTACCTCATCACTAACCAATCAGAAGAACGTCCACGAGCTGACCACACCCTGCTCCTTGAACACCATAAGACTCCGCACCACCCAAATCCAGGGTGGGAAACACAGTTTTGAAGGCGTTAGCTTGTGGTGGCCCCATTTACCTGGCAAAGCAAAAAAGTCATCCTTTTCTACTTTATGCAAAACTCCGTCTCCATGTTTTTATTTGGCATGGGTGAACAGAGGCTGAGTTTCAGCAACATTCACACAATCATCATCTAAGAGACAAGTGACAGACTCACATACAAGAGAACTGAGGCCAAGGATGATCCACTGACTTTCCATAGGTTGCTCAGCTATCAGGGCAGAGAAAAATCTCCAATCCAAAAACTACCCATCAACTCTCACGATCAAAACAGAATCAGGGAAAAGGACAACTTCTTTTCAAAAAGTCAAAGTTACGAACCCACAGACTCTCAAAGAGAGAAGTGGCCAACAATATCACAAAAGTGAAAACACTATGCTACCTGGAGGTGGTGGGGTGGGGTAGTGTTAAGAGATACAGTAAGTTCTCCGATGTGACTAAGACTTTATACAACAAACTATCTTGCTGGTCATAAAAGTCGACCCAGCCAAGCCACGCCCAAAGAATCTTCTTCTCCCCACTAAATCAAACTCTTTTGATTGCTACCATCTAGAACTCTGCTTCTTAAAATGTAATCACTTGGGGGAGTACAGTTCAAATGTAGATACTGATTTCAGTTCAGTTCAGTCGCTCAGTCGTGTCCGACTCTTTGCGACCCCATGAATTGTAGCACGTCAGGCTTCCCTGTCCATCACCAACTCCTGGAATTCACCCAAACTCAGGTCCATGTACATGTCAAAGACAGACTTCAAGGTGGTCCCCACGATTCCCCTGTCCTGTTGCCCACACTTTTGTATAATTCCCTCCCCTTGGGTGTAAGTTGGTCCTGTGACTTGCTTTTAGCTGAAGAATGTGATAAAGATGACAAGATGTTAAATCACATTCTTTAAGACTCTGTCTTCATGGGAAACTGACTCTCTACTAGTCAGTCAGTCTCCATTGTCAGCTGGCTCTGAAGAAGCAAACCACCTTGAATCCTAGAGCATCGAGGAGACTGAACTCAGCCAACAAAGACTGGAAACACCATCTTTCCTATGGATCCTCCAAGGTGAACCCAGCCCTGGCCAACCCCTTGGCAGCAGCCTGGTGAGAGACTCTGATAGAGGAGCCAGCTAAGCTGCCAGGACCACTGACCCACAGAAACCAATAGATAATTAACATATGTGCTGCTTCACCTCTCTCAGATTGTGGCCATCTGTAAGGCAGCCACAGAAAACCAATATAGTAGCTCCGGACTGGGGCCTGAGACCAGAGATACCCACTCTGGATAGCAGCAGGGTTCCTCTGACACCAATCTATGTTGTCCTCCATTTGGGTTGACCTTTCAAGTTGCTCTGGTCTGAGTCAGACTACAAAATTCTTTAAACAACCATAAACACCAAGATTCCCAAGACAGTACTCAGTGAACACTTCAGAACTGGCTACATCTGATCATGCACTATTACCTTCCTGGTATCAGTCATTCAGACTTTTTCTTTTTAAATCTGCTTCATATCAAAACACCTTAGACAGGTGGTAAAGTTCTTTACTGTTGGTTCTTAAAACTTTATAAAAAATTAACTGGGATATAACTGATATAACTCCAGGAGATGGTGAAGGACAGGGAAGCCTGGCGTGCTGCAGTCCATGGAGTTACAAAGAGTAGGACACGACTCAGTGACTGAACAACTGATATATTATTATAAAATATACATATTATATTGGTTTCAGATTTAATATGATGACTCTCCTTCCATGTATTCATACACACACATACATACACACACACATATATGATCACCACAATAAGTCTAGTTAACATCCACCACACACAGTTAATTTTTGTGTCCATGAACAGAACTTTTAAGACCTACTCTCTTAGCAACTTTAACATATATAATAGAGTATTATTAACTATATACCCCATGCTGTACATTATATCCCAAGATTTATTTATTTTATAACTGGAAGACTGTACCTATTTATAAATGGAAGATTGTAAGCTATAAAAAACTTAATACTTTCAATGACAAATACCAACTTGAAGAACTGGAGGATTTCAAACACGAGTATCTAAGTAAGTAGGCCTTTAATCTGTTCTATGCCATGAACCCCCTTTTCTGTTGTTTCAGCACCTTTTCCCAATCCTACAGACCATACATCAGTTCATCTGCCCCCGTGCTGTTATTCCATAATCAACAAAATTTTCACTAGATGATTCCTCCGATGTCCCTCAAATTAAAACCTCCCTGTTATTTTCTTGAAATTACTACCCTACCTTCTTTTATTTTGCTTCAACATCCTGCTACTTGAAATAGCTTTTCAGGAGTCTCTTTTGTGTCTTCTGTTGCTCAGCACTCCCTAAATTCACTCATACCAAGAAAAGCACAGTGAACCTCTTTCCATATTGAATATCACTTCTGAACACAGTCAAAGATGACCTTCTCTCAACACTGAAAATAACATCCTTACAGTATTTCCCCATAAGTGTCCATTCTTGTTTCATTTTTAATTAAAATTCTAAAAGCTTATTATGTATGAGGGTTTTATCTAATCTTATATCCTACCTAAGAGTTTGCTATAAAATAGCTAGGCAATCAATTACAATGGTCTCCTAGCCCCAGAGTACATTCACCTTGTATCTAACAATAATCATAATAATCCTAACAGCAGTTACAGATAATGAGTATATATAGTGATTCAAAGTAGGATAAAGAAAAAGTAGAATCCCAGGAGTGATGGCTATAGCAGAGGTTCAGGACATGGACTATGCGTATTTAGAAAAGTTTCAACCAAAGATTCTGTTGTGGTTCCTTTAAGATTGTAGTCCCCATCCTTACCCCAAAAGAATCAATGTAGTGACGCAGTTTTTTCACTCCAATACTTCACCAACCTCTGTATAATACATTGTAGATATTCTTCTTAGTAATTTCTAACACAGTGTTTTTCATCAATATTCGAACTTTTAAGTCAATAGTATCTTTGCAGCATGGCATGAAAGAGACAGAGTATTCAGTGTTCTCTAGAAACCAACGCACAAAGCAAGCAAGCAAAAAGAGCTAACTGGCAAACCTGATTCATGCTACTTTCCCAGTCCTTTTGCACTGAGATCAAGCAAGAGAAACCACAATAATCAATACTAAATTTCCAGACATAATGTACCACATCAAAAAAAAAAAAAATTGGTTGACTTTGGGATCCTACAAGATCACAGCTTACAGCTTACATATACTTAACACTGAGCCAAGAAAGAAACCAACCTGTGAATTATGTGTGAATCAGTTGTCCCTTGTCCTGGACTTCCTAGAGCATCTGACGTTCTCTCCCTGAGATGAATAAAACTGACAAAACTACTAAGAGGAGATGAAATGCAGTAGTAAAGTGAGGAAATAGTTATTATTTCAGAATTCATAATAAAAATGGGAAATTTACATTAGTAATAGTAATCTTCACTCAAAACCAAAAATTCACCTATTGACTGATGCCAGTGAAAAGAAAATCAGGCAAAAACTTGAAATGTATTTAAAATGTTTGGGTATCCCATGTGAAATCCAGGAACAAATTTAAAACTCCTTGGTTCATATTTCAAAGAAGTTAATTCACTCTAAAATGAAATTTTAAATGAGAGTGAAAGCACATGCAGCCTAAATGCCCTGATGAGATAGGCTGGTTGAGCAAGACTGCAAGTAATGAAGCCATAACTGGTAAGACTATATTGATAATGTTAAGAGTAAGGAGGCAGAAAAAAGCTTGCAACTATGGCATGGATGGTCCCCGGCTGTCTTAGATCTTTGGCTCTTTTCTGGCTACAATGGATGTCCAATCTACTGGACTGGCCTCACGGTCACTAAATTTTTTTTTCTGCTCTTAACTACAAACTAGATCTTCTTACCCCACCAACCTTTTGATCATAAAACCTTTTTAACACTTTAAGTGTTAAAAAGGTTTTCAGCTGACATGCCATCAGATCTTCCATCTTCAAATCTCACCCTCTCTCTGAATCCTCCCCCATGGTGGGAAACGCCCATCTCTCAAAACAGAATATTCCAATACCAGATAGCTCCCATTATTGGTAAGTTTTTGCTTTTTCACTGAGCAGGAATCTTACTCCAACTCTTTAGCCTCAGTTTAGTCTTCTAATAAAATAGAATTAAAAGAATTACTTATCGATATGGGGCCTGTTCAAATATTTAAAATGAAATGCCTGTATCTCCACCAAATCTTTCCTTTGCAGCCCTGCGAATCCCCCTGATATTAGGTATTGTGTATGCTTTTCCTCAACTCCAGCTTCCAAGGCATTAAAATCGCATATTCACAAAGATGTTTTCATTCAGACTATTAATATCTAAATTCAAGTGAACTCTCAATGTTACCATACAATGCATTTAGCCATTGGCCTTTTATTTCTTCACTCACACAAAGATACTCCAAAGGCTCTTCACTCCCTTCAATACCCACATTGCTTCCTCCATCAGCGCAGGACCTGACTTCACCCCATGGAGGTCACCGACTACGCAACCTGTCATCATTTCTCCTCTTCCTCCAACACTGCCTTCTGCTCCCTCCCTCCATCCCAAACTGATCTCTGCCAACCTTTCTGAGTCTTCTTGATTGGTTTTCCTTAATTTTTCCTCTCCAATGTCCAGGAGGGGAAGGCGCCATGAGGGAATACTGACATTTACGGACCACAAGTTAAGTGTTTTGTTTGCACTCTGTATACACATTCATCGATCGTTCCATCACTTTGATGGTTTTCCCATTAAGTGTCTCCATGTCGAAAAAGTTGTTCTTTTTAAGTTAAGGTATATCATTCATGCATCTAACACATGCAAAATACTGTGGTTGGCAGAGGTACAAAGACGGATAACCCATCATTCCCTCACCCAAAGGATCCTGAGCTAGAAAGAGCCACATAGGCAAATAACATCATGTTTTTAACGAGGGAGGAAGGAGAGAAGATGTGAATAAAGTAGCATTCAGTCCTGAATTTCTAAATCAGAACAGCACTGCTGCTGTGGCACTTAGAAATTTTAAGCTGTTCCCACAAATGATGGTCAAGTACTGTACAAGCCTGATGCACAGGCTCAAGTTGTTTGATCCATCTTTCCTTTTAAGCTCCTGCCTTGCTGCACTCCTTCAATTCACTGACAACCTTCTTACTGTGTCTTAATCAAGCTCACATACCATATACTGTTTCCCCACTACACTTTAAATTTGAACTTTCACTTTTAAAATAAAAAAACTCCATCCTTGGAAAACATTAATGAACTGATTACCAAATAAAAGGTCTCGCTGTTTTTATTTAACAAGACCACATTCTCTTCCTTTCGGCAACATGTGACATTGCTGACAACCCCTACATGGTTTCTGTACTAATACATCATTTGACAACTTAAACCTTTTGGATCAGTTTTTATCTCTGTTTCTCCTATCTCACCAAAACACATCAAAGCATTCCTGGGATTTCCATTTTCTTATTCTTCCTCAGAAAAATTGTCTACTCTCACATCAACTATCATTTTTCTATGGTTGCCTTTACACATAAAATATAGAGAGATATAGGGTTTTATATACATATACACAAAAATAAATATAAATTTAACAGATAACTATGTATCTACCACCATGATTTAACAAATGCTAATATTTACTTATGTTATGTCTTTCTTTCATTATTTAAGATGTAAAATGATACAAATATAGCTATAGTTCCATTCTCCCATCTCTTCCCATTTTTACACTTTGACTATACATATAAGCATTGAGAAACAATACATAGTAATATTCTCTATGCTTTATAGATGTATATATAATCAATAAACACATGTAAAAAATGACCAACATCATTAGTTATCAAGAAAATATGTCAAAACCACAATGAGACGCTGCTTCACTGGAATGTTTATAATAAAGACAGAGAGTAACAAATGTCAACAAGTATAAGCAGAAAGTGCTGCCAGCATATGCTGCTGGGGAGAATGTAAAAGGATGTAGCCATTTTGGGAAACAGTTTGGAGGTTCAAACGGATTTTAGTCACTATGTAGTCTGGCAATTCCACTCCTAGGTATGTACCTCAAGAGAAATGAAAACACATGTCCATACAAAAATTTGTACACAATGTTAATAGCAACATTCTAAATAGTCACAGAGTGGAAATAACCCACACACCCATCAATTCATGAATGGATAAATAAAAGGTGGCATATCCATACAATGGGATAGTATTTGGCAATAAAAAGAAATGAAGGACTGATAACACACTACATCAGGAATGAACCTTGAAAACATGATCTATCTGAAACAGGCAAGTCACAAAGAAACACATATCATGTGAATTCATTTACCTGAAATATCCAGAATACACAAATCTATAAGAACAGAAAGCAGATTATTAACAGTTGCCCAGGACTAGAGAAGATGGGAGACTTGGGGTGGGGCTGGCAGTGAAGGGTTTAGGAGTGAAGAAAATGTTTTAAAATTGACTGCAATGATAGATGCACAACTCTGAATATACTAAAAGCCACTGAATACTGTACACTTAGTAGAGGTGAACTGTATGATATCTGGATTGGATCTTAATGAGGCTGGTTTATCTTTATACATATAAACATGGTATACACGTATTAGGTTATAATTATATTACATATATCCATTTATAAATTAATTTACACATATAATCTCTTACAGATTATTCACTTAGTACTATGTTTATTTAGAATAACTAGTTTACCTTAACTGTTCCAGTGCATGGGGAGATAAATTACACTATATTCACTAACTCTTCTATTTTTTTTCTATTTGAAGTAATACTACAATGAACATCTCTGTATATGTCTCCTGATTTTACACGTTGACAACTTTCTGAACCCTAAAAGAATTTACAGTGGTTGAGTTGTGAAATTTGCAGGAGTTTGAGCATTCTTTGGCATTGCCTTTCTTTGGGACTGGAATGAAAACTGACCTTTTCCAGTGCTGTGGTCACTGCTGAGTTTTCCAAACTTGCTGGCATATTGAGTGCAGCACTTTTACAGCATCATCTTTAAGGATCTGAAATAGCTCAACTGGAATTTCATCACCTCCACTAGCTTCGTTCATGGTGATGCTTCCTAAGGCCCACTTGACTTCGCATTCCAGGATGTCTGGCTCTAGGTGAATGATCATACCATAGTGATTATCTGGGTCATGAAGATCCTTTTTGTACAGTTCTTCTGTGTATTCTTGCCACCTCTTCTCAATATCTTCTGCTTCTGTTAGGTCCATACCATTTCTGTCCTTTATTGTGCCTATCTTTGCATGAAATGTTCCCTTGGTATCTCTAATTTTCTTGAAGAGATCTCTAGTCTTTCCCAGTCTATTTTTTCCCTCTATTTCTTTGCTTTGATCACTGAGGAAGGCTTTCTTATCTCTCCTTTCTATTCTTTGGAACTCTACATTCAAATGGGTACGTACTTAGTCACTCAGTCGCGTCTGACTCTTTGTGACCCCATGAACAGTAGTAGCCCACCAGGCTCCTCTGTTCATGGGATTCTCCAGGCAAGAATACTGGAGTGGGTTGCCATTTCCTTCCCCCAAAATGGGGATATCTTTCCTTTTCTCCTTTGCCTTTCGCTTCATTCCTTTCACAGCTATTTGTAAGGCCTCCTCAGACAACCATTTTGCCTTTTTGCATTTCTTTTTCTTGGGGGTGGTTTTGCTCACTGCCTCCTGTACAATGTCACAAACCTCTGTCCATAGTTCTTCAGGCACTTTATCAGATCAGTCTCCCACAATGGAAATAGTAAGAGACTTTATTTTGGGGGGCTCCAAAATCACTGCAGACAGTGACTGCAGCCATGACATTAAAAGATGCTTGCTCAAAAAAGAAAGGCGCTTGCTTCTTGGAAGAAAAGCTATGACCAACCTAGATAGCATATTAAAAAGCAGAGACATTACTTTGCCAACAAAGGTCCATCTAGTCAAAGCTATGGTTTTTCCAGTAGTCATGTATGGAGTTGGACCATAAAGAAGGTTGAGCGCCAAAGAATTGATGCTTTTGAACTGTGGTGTTGGAGAAGACTCTTGAGAGTCCCTTGGACTGCAAGGAGATCCAACCAGTCCATCCTAAAGGAAATCATTGGAAGGACTGATGCTGAAGCTGAAACTCCAATACTTTGGCCACCTGATATGAAGAATTGACTCATTGGAAAAGACCCTGATGCTGGGAAAGATTGAAGGCAGGAAGACAAGGGGACAACAGAGGATGAGATAGTTGGATGGCATCACCGATTTGATGAACATGAGTTTGAGTAAGCTCCAGGAGTTGGTGATGGACAAGGAAGCCTGGCGTGCTGCAGTCCATGGGGTTGCAAAGAGTCAGACACGACTGAGCAACTGAACTGAACTGAGTTGTGAAATATGCACATTTTCAACTGTACCAGGTATTTTCAGATTGATCACTAAAAATCAAACAGCAATTTATTCCCATCAATCATGTACAAGAGCTCCCATTTTCTTCTCATCCTTGCCAGCACTTGGTGTTAGCAAACTTATTAGGTTTTGCCAATCAATAGGTGTAAAATGGAATCTCACCAGGGTCTTACTTTTCATTTCCCTGATTATTAGCAATGTTGAGCATCTTAGATAAATTGACCATTCAGCCTTCTTCCTCTATGAAGTGCTTAGTCATATCCTTTGCCCATTTTCTACTAAGTAGTTTGCCTTTTCCTTATTGATTTGAGGACTTTTTTCTGAACTCTGAATGCTTAACTGTGATCACAAAGAAGAGTTGCAAACATAATACTCCTAGTCTATCATCTGCCTTTTCATCTTGTTTTAATGCTTTTTATTAGAATGAAGATTTTTATGTTAATTTATTCCAAAATGTCAGTCTTTTCTCTTAGGGCTTGTGATTTCTGTATCTTATTCTTCCCAATCACAATGTCATGAAAATATGCATTGTGGTTTACCCCTAACAAAGTTTTAGAGTTTGGCTTTTCACATTTAGACCCATAACTCATTTTTCTATACAGTAGGAGGCGGACATTTAATTTTAATTTTGTCCAAATCAATAGCCAACAGCTCTAGGTTTATTTATTATCTATCAAATCCATTCTTACCTCTGCTAATCATTAACTGATAAATTACTTTCAAATCTCTATTGTCATTTTACAATCATCAATATAATAACTGATTCAGGCAAAAATCAACAACAATTTGGTAATAGACTAGTAAGAGGTTAAGCAAATAGTCTAAGTACCACTCTATAGATAGCTTACTAATTATGAAGGAGATACGTCTCAAAACAGACAACTGGAAGAAATACTTAAGAGATCAAACTCAGCATCACCAATAACACAATAAATATACTTCCTGCAATGACATAATGGAAAATATACATGTCCTCTACAGTATTCTTGCCAAAATTTGCCAAACTGAATCTAATCAGGAAGAATTATTTAGACAAATCCAGATGTGGAATATTCTTACAAAACACGTAGACTGGACTTCTTCAAAAATATCTTGTAAAAACAAGAAAGGTGAAAGGACTATTCTAGACTAAAGGAAGTTAAATAAGCAGGACAAACCAAACTGTAATAAACACCCCTTGTGTGGATCCCAAATTATTCCTAAAAGCAAAAAGTAAAAAATATCGTAGGATAATCAGTGAAATTTGAATATGGACTGCATATTAAATAATATAACTGTATTCATAACAACATCAGTATTAAGTTGCATATGAAAATGATACTAAAGCTATGTAAAAAAGTGCTCTTACTGTAAGAAGATATAGGCTAAAATATGTAGGAGTAAAGGGTCCTAATCGGAGAAGGCAATGGCACCCCACTCCAGTACTCTTGCCTGGAAAATCCCATGGGTGGAAGAGCCTGGTAGGCTGCAGTCCATAGGGTTGCTAAGAGTTGGATACTTTTCACTTTCATGCATTGGAGAAGGAAATGGCAACCCACTCCAGTGTTCTTGCCTGGAGAATCCCAGGGAGGGGGAGCCTGGTGGGCTGCCATCTATGGGGTCGCACAGGGTCGGACACGACTGAAGCAACTTAGCAGCAGCAGCAGCAAAGGGTCCTAGTATGTGCTATGTCATGTGTGTTATAAATACATAAGTATTTCTATCGTTTTGTACAGATATGTATATACATACAACATAATATGTATACATTCACAGAGGGACAGAAATTAAATATTGGGAAATGTTAAGAAGTGGCAAATCTAGGTGAAGGATATATTAGTTTTTATTATATGACTCTTTCAGGATTTTTCAATGTTTGAAACTGCAACCCTCCCCAAAAAGAGCTGGGGTGAAAGTTATATTGCTTTTCTCAACTATGTCTTAAATTACTACTACCTCTGGACATTTCTCAGACAGTAAAGCGTCTGCCTATAATGCGGGAGACCCAGGTTCAATCCCTGGGTCAGGGAAGATCTCCTGGAGAAGGCAATGGCACCCCACTCCAGTACTCTTGCCTGGACAATCCCAAGGACGGAGGAGCTGGTAGGCTACAGTTCATGGGGTTGCACAGAGTTGGACACAACTGAGTGACTTCACTTTCACTTTCTGGACATTTTATCTTAGATGCTGACTGTTATTTAATATTAAAATAAACATACTTATCTTAGGATAAACATATTATTCTAAGATAAAAAAATATTAGCCTCTCTTTCTCACTTTCCAATTTCTTTTAGCATCTACTTTATTATTTAGACTCAAAATACTGTAGTCAACTTGTAGGATATTTGGTTGGTAATTAGTAAATACTATAATAATGACTTATTGAAGCCAATTTTACTCATTTTCTTACAATTATAGCTTAAAAATTCTCTCCCCCAAACTGACCAAAAAGTAAAGAATGTGTAAGTCTGTGAGGGGCTAAGATTATAAATCTGAGAGAACAAGCTAAATCAAAGGAGAACTTTTTTACAAAGCTAATCCAAAGACATTTCCTCATCAGAGAATGAAAGCAGACTTGTTCTCATTTCAGACCTCTCAGGACAAGAAAGCCATCGGCTGACAAGACATCTTGAAGTCACAAGGTACAGCTGATAAGGTTTCAGGGCTTCTACTAACCCAAGATTCTGAGCTGCAAGTCACTGACCTGCAAAGCAGACCTGTGAGTTGCCAAAGCAAGTGCTGCTGTAACACAGAGCACATGCACCCCGGCACTGTGCGGAACCCCAGATTCTGGGAACCTGTCAGGGCTACAGCCAAGCTGACTCAACCTCATGAGAATCTGACCACAGTTGGTACCACCCAGAATCTTTCATCAACCTACTTTCAGTGAACATTTACTAAGTGCCTCTGACATGCCACAGGAAATGGCAACCCACTCCAGTATTACTGCCTGGAAAATCCCACGGACAGAGGAGTGTGGTGGGCTACAATTCATAGGGTCACAAAGAGCAGGACACAAATGAGCAAGTGAGTGATGTGTCATAAATACTATTCGGATTGATGAGAGGCAAAACATAAGCAAAACATGGGCGCTGGGTTCAGTTCAGTTGCTGTCATGTCCGACTCTCTGCAACTCCATGGACTGCAGCATGCCAGGCCTCCCTGTGCATCACCAACTCCTGGAGCCTACCCAAACTCATGTCCATTGAGTTGGCGATGCCATGCAACCATCTCATCCTCTGTCGTCCTCCTGCCTTCACTCTTTCCCAGCATCAAGGTCTTTTCCAAGGAGTCAGTTCTTCACATCAGGTGGCCAAAGTATTGGAGTTTCAACTTCAGCATTACTCCTTCTAATGAATATTCAGGACTGATTTCCTTTAGGATGGACTGGCTGGATCTCCTTGCAGTCCAAGGAACTCTGGAGAGGCTTCTTCAACACCAGAGTTCAAAAGCATCAATTCAGTTTTCTTTGCCAGTCCAACTCTCACAACCACACATTACTACTGGAAAAACCACAGCTTTGACTAGACGGACCTTTGTTGGCAAAGTAATGTCTCTGCTTTTTAATATGCTGTCTAGGTTGGTCATAGCTTTTCTTCCAAGGAGCAAGTGTCTTTTAATTTCATGACTGCAATCACCATCTGCAGTGATTTTGGAGACCAAGAAAATAAAGTCTGTCACTGTTTCCATTGTTTCCCCATTTATTTGCCATGAAGTGATGGAACTGGGTCCAAGAAGGTGATAACGAAGATGGTTAAGAAAACACAAAATTACCACACAGAGTCCTGAGGCTAAGAAATAGAAATGTATACCATACACAGACTAGGAAGTCGATTTTTCAAGGAGTAGGTTATCCAGGCAGAAACTCTGAAAGTTTACCAGATTTACCCTAGGATAAATCCAGATGGACCAGAGCATCACCAGGGCACATCAGCAAGAGTAAAAAGCACATACACGAGCAAAGAAGCGTGAAGAACATAATATGCTCTGGACCGCTGCGTGCACTGTGGGAAGATAAAGGGCAGAAAGTGAGAGGGAAGCACCGCAACAAAGGAGAAGCTCTTGACTACCCCACAATTCTTTGAATTCACGAAAGGCAAAACTGAAAGGTTTCTAGCCAAAAGACAACTATGTGTTCAGGAGAAGGGGTGTGGAAGGGGTGTGTGTCTGTGTACATGACACACAGTGATGTGATGGTGATTAACAAATCTATTCACAGGAAGTACCACTTACTAAGCATCAAAATATGGGCCTGACATTAACTCATTTAATCCTCTCAATAGCTTTATGATATCTATATTAATTCCTTCACTTTACAGAGCATAAATCTAAGGCTTAAAGAGACTAAGGAATTTCTCAAGGCCACACAGCTGGTAAGTGGCAAAACTCCATTTCTCTTCCCCTGTTTCATTAGTACGTATTAACTCTTGCTTTATTCAATCTCAAAATTATTACTCCAGACTCTCCCCTGTGTGATCCATATGGAAGTCAGATCAAACATCTTCATACACTGCTTTCAGCATACTACTTTTGGGCTCAAATCATCTTGGTGACCCCTTGTAACTACAGGAAACCATCCAAATTCTGTAATTTAATCTGTATCTTCCAAACTCCCAAACCGGGATGCCCAGAAAACACAACTCTGAGACAGAGTTTGGCATACAGAATGTTTACCAAGAGGACTCTTGAGATTAACACCCAGCTTCCTTTCTCAGAGAAGTAATAAAAGCCAGATGGAGCTGAGAAAGAGAGATGTTAGGCCCCAATAAAGGCCAAGCGATGCGCCAGCTGACACTAGGTGGAGCCATGGGGCTAAGATGGCCCTCCAGAGTCACCCAGAGCCTGGCTGAGATGGCCTGGCCTTTCTGCTCTCTCACTGCTCAGACAATGTAAGCCAACTCTAGAAAAGGCATCTTGGGTCATGCAGCCCTTGGCAGCACTGGCAGTCTCTGAAGGGGCTCCATAGCTCGAGTCCTGGGCACTGACATACTTAGTCTCACCTGCACTACAATTATGAACAGTCCCATGTTTAAAACTTCACAAGCTCCACTGTCCTTCCAACAAAGTCCAAACTCAGCAAGCATGGCCCACAAGTCCCTATGAGGAAACTGAGGTTTACAAAAATCACTTCACTTGTACAATATCCCAGAGGCAGCCAAAGCGGCTAAACAAAGTCAAGCTTCAATGTGACACCAAAGTGTCACTTCTCAAGTATCCATGGCATCAAGAATAAAATGCCAACGTGAGGGTATGGAAGGAGAGCCAAGCTAGGGATGACTAAAGAAAGACTATCTACAGCAACATTTTCCTAAGGGCAGTTTTACCATCTATCTAGGTCCCAACAAAACATGACTATTAAATAGAGTATATTAAGAATGCTCTCTGATAACTCCTTTGGATGTAAGTGCTAAGCAAAATGACAAGGAATCTGGTTTTGAAATGACCAAATTATTAGTTTCAGCATAACCTCCACCGAAGCTTGTAAATCCAAAGGAAACTCAACAAGCTGCGCAAAAGGAAAATCACTGAACTCAATGGAAGGAATCATTCTGAAGTGGGCCTCAGTAGATGGAGCTGTCCCCTCTGAATCGGTGCTGAACCACAGAACAGGGAAACCTGAAGAGCTGGAAATACAGTCATTCAGACAAAGGTTCTGAACATTTGCACTGATTAAAATGCCAATCACCCTTCTCCTAAGAATGCTGGCATTAACCCTGGTGTGCCAGCCACATTTCAACCCTGACTAATGTTATTATTAAACATGAACTGAGCACCAACAATGCCTTCAGCACCTCTAAGAAAGAGGCAGGGTGCTTGCCTAGTACTTTGCCATCAAACAAGTGTTTTGAGAAAGACAACAGAATGACTATAAACTTCGAGTTCTATGTTCATGGGGAAAAAAGAAACCCTCAAAATTGATCTCTCCCCTTAAATTTAAATAAAACTTGGGAGTTTATTTAAGGGAAAATGTCCTTCATAATTGCTTTTTTTCTTATGATTGCTGTTGTCATATAAATTAGGCTTCTGACCAAACTGTGCTTTAATTAAGAGGCTATTTGATTCTACATGTTGTTTGGGGTGAACACATAACCGTGAGGTTGCAGAATTGGGCTACCTGTAGATGCTAAGAAACCTTGTACCTGAATATGTAAGATCTTATTTGCAAAGCAGAAATAGACACACAGACGCAGAGAACAAATATATATAGATGCCAAGGAGATGGAAGGGTGGGTGCAAGGAATTGGGAAATTGGGATTAGCACATATACACTATTGATTCTATGTATAAAAAGATGACTAATGAGGACCTACTGTATAGCACAGGATATTCTACTTAATTCAATGTGGTGACCTGAATGGGAAGGAAGTCCAAAGGGGAAGGGAAATATGTATGTGGATGGCTGGTTCATTTTGCTGTATGGTAGAAACTAACAATACTGTAAAGAAAAAGAATTAGACTTATCCCCAAATAAAGATGGGAATATTAAACTATTCAAATATATTTCAACAAAAACATGTCTCATCCTCCAAATGCCCCATGACAACATGCCACTTTTTTTTAATCAGATAATGCCAGCCCACCAACTGTTGGCCCAAAAGAGCTGAAAACTCAGGTACTCAGCAAGTGCAAAGTCAGAAATACGGCATAGCCTAGAAGGTCTCACAAGGGCTACAGTTAAGACTGCCCACTGCAGAGCAGAACTAACTTTGGCCAACAGCCAAGTAACAACGTCAAAAGCAACACGCCCTACAAACAAGCTCAGTGAAAGGCAATTATTATCTAATGATTCAATTTAAGATTTGGGGTCCTACCTCTTCCTTTCAAAGGCCATACATAGAAGTAAACTGTAGTATTAGAGGGGAACAAAAAACTTGCAACTCAACATGAAGGGCAAAAAAGTGTTCTGTTATCATGATTTACTCTGACTTTCAGAGAGCTGAAGACGACAGCAGGTGAGAACGCACATCCGAGTATTTCAGCATAAACACCACAGCACGCATTCCAAACAAACTATCATGGCCCACTTGACACTGGCACACAGCTTTTCCTAAGCCAGCACGCCTTCGCGAACTTGAAGATTAGTTGCTCATAATCTGGTCATAATTTGCCCCTTCAGGTGCCTTCACTAAGATATTTGATGTTGGGATTTTTGTTCAAATGACTTTGACAATGTCAATTCATGTTTAAATGAAATGTAAAGACCAAGAACTTGTTCCGCTTTTGCTGATGCTGAGTCCTGAAGACATTAAATCTACAGATACACAATCTGTGATAAGATCTACTTATAATTCTGCAAATGTAAGGATGTGCTAAATGTACTGGCAGCGGTCAAGACAAGCATGGGAAAGGGGGCAGGGAATGTCTTTAAAATGCATAAATAACTAAGAAAGTTTCTATTTAATGATAATAATTCTCAAGTTTATTTCTAATGACATAATAAACTCTTAGAGATAATGCTTTAACAGGTAAAGTGATTCAATGAGGATCTACCATCTATAGGTGGTAGAAAGATGCTTCAAATTCCTTGTATTTGGTTAATACTGAATCAACTATTTAAGGCTCCTTCCTCTGTATCCAAAAATGACTTTACAGATGTAAGGCATGAAGTTTAACTGTTTTTTGTTTTTAATAAAAGAGGATAGGATATGCTTTTACACTAATATGCACACAGTCTTTTTGCCAAGTTCCTTTTAATATGAAAGATGGATATCTTAAGATGGCTGACCACAACTTATTTACATGGATATGTAATTTATAATCAACATCCAAAAAAATAAAACATAGTTAACTGACCCAAAGACAGCCAGTATTTGTAACTTCAGCCTCTTAACATCACAGCCCCTTTCAATGTAGTACTGGTCCTAAACTTTAGTAAAATAAGATGTGAGATGTTGACCTAGCTTGATTCAAATGGTCTAGGTCTATAGATGCTAATGTCTGTTTCAAACAATAAATTTTACTACCATCTTTTGGGGACTTTTGATGCACTTATTCAAAAACAAAATATAAAGCAAGACAGTGACAGATGCCCACATATGCATAATGTGAAACATGTAGAGAGCCACATGCAAAGAAGAAATTCACACATGTACAGACATACACTCATCACTCTTCATGTGTTTCAGACAAAGCTATGTCAAACTCTAGTTTCCCTAATATAAGGGTTTTTTTCTCTAATACAATGCCTTCCTTGCCTCCTCTGATACCCTGTAAGATATAAGTCCTGATATGAAGATTTTGGGCTACCTTGAAACCCACGCCAAACACATTATGAAGATTCCAGCAGGCTATGTACTGCTCATGAACATAAAACCATTTCAAAAGCACGCTTACTGCATATTGGCTCAGCAGGATGAGCTGTCTGGAGGTAAGGAAGAAATGAGAAGGTGATAAGCAGGCAAGCCCAGGTAAAACAGCATTTCATTTCTTAGCCCCAAAAAGAGACTCCCTGCAAATTCATATGCTGAGCCTCTAATGTCTGTAGTTGTAAAACACAGGAAATAATTCTGAATGTTCTCTTAAGAATATCACTCAGATAGACTAATTAAAAACGATAAAGAACAAGGAAAATGCAAAATTCTTTTAAAATGTTAACTGACATCAGGTTTCCCAGCAAGTAAGGTCCAATAATTTTCTAGTTCTTACCCTGAATTCCCTTCCCCAGCCCTGCAAAGCTAACTAACCCAGAGCTATGAAGAGCCAAGAATTTCCAGCACTCATCAAGCTGGCCAAAAGTAACATTCTTCAGAATACCAGATCCCTGGGGTAATTAAAACATAGAGAACAGAAAGAAGGAATTAATTGAATGACCACAGCTGCCAAATGAATAAGGCTGAACAAGGCTAGTTGGTAATAGGTATGTTCCACAGTAAGAGAAGTGGAACAAGGGGTCAGGATGAGGGTGGAAGGAAGCCGCACCCAACATGCTGAGCTAGTGATCTTGAAAGGTAGTAATGGCTCAGAAAAGCCAAAGCCAGTCAAACTCCTCTGGCCATTTCTGGAAACATTTTGAACACAAACAAAGAAATGAAGCCTCCAGCACCTCCTGCTTCTCAGAACTGGTGACACTCCCGTAGGAGGGCTTCGGGAAGACGGGGTGAGCATGGCGCTGAGCACACACACGACACGCATCTTTCCCGTCCCGTGTGCGGCAGGCAGGTTCTACACGGGAAATTAATTTGGTGAAAGGAAACCAAAGACTGCTAAAATTCTGGCATTTATAGGCCATCAAAATGGTAGCTCTGTAGCAGGAAAACCAAACCTCAATAAAGTGGCAATAAGGCTTGAGCATTCCGGTTATGGTATTTTAGATAAACATTTATACATTTTCTAGTTGATTGTACAATCCCTGATGAGCAATGCAGAGGCACAGCCTGAGAGTAAGAAGGACGATGATTTATCTATGTACTAACCTACTGGGAGGTTTATCTGATTTCGATTACACTTCTCTCTTCACGCAGCCACTCGAGATAGCTCCAGCCAAAGAAAACTGCCTATACAAGATGGTCCCAAAACTCGCTATGAACGGTGCTTCAGAAAGGGCTTTTGGTCTTCTATATGAAGTACTGAATATTAAAATATGCGAAGGTAAGTGAGAAGAATCACTGACACCTGTTTGACCACCTCTTTCTCACCCCACAGACAGAGAACCCATGGCTAGTGTCACAGTTCTGTGAAAACGTACAGAATTCACACATGGGAGAATGAAAAGAGTGTGGGAAGCACATTCTGGTGGACTTTGGTGCCAGACTGATTCAGGTTCAAGCCCAATCCTCGCCACTAGGCACCAGGCAGTAAAACACGACAGAACGTTATAGGGAAAATGAGATCATCACAGAGCTTAGAACAAAAGAAACCTTACGTAAGGAATGCCCCCACTATGCCACCACCACCTACATCGTCCCCACCAATACCACCGCATCGGCACCAATATCTACATCACCACCACCTACATCATAATTGCATAATTACTGAGAAGACAAAAACACATTAAATGAAACCAAGTATACATTTAGAAATCAATTATTAACAGTGATCACATACCCTATTAAACTCACTTAGGATTATTGCTAAAACTGGACTCAGTAAAGAGGAACACAGATGCCCAAGGTCAAGGCCTAGTCAAGAACAGGCTTAGAGGAACCTAACTAAAATCTGACAGTCTTTCAAATCCAAGAGTAAATAATCCCAGAATGAGGGCAAGAGTAGTTGTCCTGATAAAGAACTTGAGGCTCATTGCACACTCTCTGGGACACACATACTGGTAACAATAGACTGCTCCCTCTCACTCGCTGTCCAAGTTGAAGATGATAATACCACCTTATGTTCCTATAGCATATGACATATAACAAACCATGAAAGAAAGTGAAGGTGAAAGTGTTAGTCGCTCAGGTGTGTCCAACTCTTTGCAACCCCATGCACGGTAGCCCACCAGGCTCCTCTGTCCATGGAATACTCCAGGCAAGAATACTGGAGTGGATAGCCATTCCCTTCTCCAGGGATCTTCCCAACACAGAGACTGAACCCAGGATTGCAAAGCGCAATTTCCCACATTGCAGGCAGATTCTTTACCATCTGAACTTTAGGGCATAGATACATTCATTTCTATCAAATGATACCTTCAACTGATAAATGACCATTGCCTAAATGAAGACTTTCTGTACAAACAGATACAAAACTAATTTGAAGTGAACTATGAAAACTGTATTTAATTTATATGCTAGAATTCCAATAATACATATCCTTCAATAAAGTTCTTTCTAGCTGTAAGAACTTCATCCTTTGTATTTTATCAGTATAACAAAGAAATTATAGGAGGCGAAAACAATCAAAAGAAATTTCAGGGGGAGGAGCTAAGATGGTGGAGGAGTAGGACAGGGAGAACACTTTCTCCCCCACAAATTCATCAAAAGAACATTTAAACGCCCAGTAAATTCCACAAAACAACTTCTGAATGCCGGCAGAGGACATCAGGCACCCAGAAAAGCAACCCATGTCTTCGAAAGGAGGTAGGAAAAATATATATAAGACAAAAAAAGAGACAAAAGAGGGAGGGACAGAGCTCCGTCCCGGGAAGGGAGTCTTAAAAAGAGAGAAGTTTCCAAACACCAGGAAACCTTCTCACTGCCGAATCTGTGCCGAGCCTTGGAAGCACAGAGGGCAACACAACAGGGAGGGAAAATAAATAAACAATTAAAACCCACAGATTACGAGCCCTACAGTAACTCCCCCAGTGGAGAAGCAGCGCAGACGCCTGCATCCGCCATTAGCAATCAGGGGCTGAGCAGGGAGGCACGGCGCGGGCTGCATCGCTTAGAATAAGGATCTGGCCTGAATACCCTGAACGCTATCTGAGCGAAATAATTTGGGCTAGCAAACCAGACTGTGGGATATCTACTACGGGAGAAGCCAGCCCTAACTAAGACACCACCAGGCCTGCGCACGAAACAAAGGACTGTACAAAGATAGCCGGCTGCAGACCGTCCCTGTCTGGTGAC
>NW_011495080.1:4190840-4191468 GCF_000754665.1 Bison bison bison
CGGAGCAACCTAGAGCCTGAGCAGTGTGGGCAGGGAGGCTACACGCGCTGTGAGCGGGGGCAGACCCAGTGTGGCTGAGGCACTGCGAGCACACACCAGTGTTATTTGTTTGCAGCGTCCCTCCCTCCCCACAGCGTGACTGAACAAGTGAGCCTAAAAGAAAAAAAGTGGCCACCACCATCCCCTTTGTGTCAGGGCAGAAACCAGACACTGAAGAGACCAGCAAATAGAAGAAGCTATAACAGAGGGGACCGCTTTGGAAGCTACAGGCAATAGATTAAAACACTGTGGTTAGAACTGAATACATAGGAAGGGGCCTATAGATCTTGAGAAATATAAGTCGGACCAAGGAACTAGCCGAAAATGAACTGACCCCACAATGCCCAAAACAAAACCAGAGAAAGCCCTAGATATATTTTTATGATCATTCTTTTTTTTTTTAATTTTTGAAAAAATTTTAAGTCCTCTATTATTCCTTTAATTTTCACTTTTATAACCTACTATTACTTTGCAAAAAAAAAAGACCCTATTATTTTTAAAAAGCAAACTTCATATATACATTTTTTATAATTTTTGTGACCTTGTTTTTTTTTCTTCTTTTCTTTAACATTGTATTTTTGAAATTCCA
>NW_011495080.1:4192175-4196742 GCF_000754665.1 Bison bison bison
TTTTCTTTTTTTTTTTTTTTTTTTTTTTACAATTTTTGTGACTTTTTTTTTCCCTCTCTCTCTCTCTCTCTTTCTCTTCTTCTTTTACATAACATTGTATATCTGAAATTCCAAACTCTAGATTTTTAATTTATGCTTTTTGGTATTTGTTATCAATTTTGTACCTGTATTTTCTTCATAATTTTTGCAACTTGGTTTGTTTTTGTTTATTCTCTCTTTTTCTTCTTTTTTTTTTAACATCGTATTTTTAAAATTCCAGACTCTAGATTTTTAACTTTTGCTTTTTGGTATTTGTTATCAATTTTGTACCTATATTTTCTTTATAATTTTTGCAACTTGGTTTGTTTTTGTGTGTGTTTTTTTTTTTTTTCTTTTTCTTCTTCTTTTTTTTAACATTGTATTTTTGAAATTCCAGACTGTAATCTAGATTTTTTAACTTTTGCTTTTTGGTATTTGTTATCAATTTTGTACCTATATTTTCTTTATATTTTTTGCGACTTGGTTTTTTTTTTTCTCTTTCTTTTCCTTCTTCTTTTCTTTAACATAGTATTTTTGAAATTCCAAACTCTACTCTAGATTTTTAATTTTTGCTTTCATGTATTTGTTACCAATTTTGTACCTTTAAGAACCCAATCTTCAGTACCCATTTTTCACTAGGGAGCGAGATTACTGGCTTGACTGCTCTCTCCCTCTTTGGACTCTCCTTTTTCTCCACCAGGTCGCCTGTGTCTCCTCCCTAACCCCTCTCTACTCTATGCAATTCTGCGAATTTCTGTGTGTTCCAGATGGTGGAGAACACTTAGGGAACTGATTACTGGCTGGATCTGTCTCCCTCCTTTTCATTCCCCCTTTTATCCTGGCCACCTCTGTCTCCTTCCTCCTTTTTCTCTTCTCTGTATAATTCCGTGAACATCCTGAGTGGTCCAATTGTGGAGTGCACATAAGGAAGTGATTACTGGTTAGCCTGCTCTCTCCTCTATTGATTCCACCTCATCTCATTTGGGTCACCTCTAACTCCCTCCTCCCTCTTCTCTTCTCCGTGTAACGCTGTGAACCTCTCTGGGTGGCCGCCACGGTGGAGAAACTTTTCATCTTTAACGCAGATGTTTTATCAATGGTGCTGTATAGAAGGTGAAGTTTTGAAACTACTGTAAAAATAAGACCGATAACTGGAAGCAGGAGGCTAAGTCCAAACCCTAACTCCAGGGAACATTAATTGACAGAAGTTCATCAAATGCCTCCATACCTACACTGAAACCAAGCACCACACAGGGACCAACAAGTTCCAGGGCAAGACATACCAAGCAAATTCTCCAGCAACACAGGAACACAGCCCTGAGCTTCAAGATACAGGCTGCCCAAAGTCACCCCAAAACCATAGACATCTCATAACTCATTACTGGACACTTCACTGCACTCCAGAGAGAAGAAATACAGCTCCACCCACCAGAACACCAACACAAGCTTCCCTAACCAAGAAACCTTGACAAGCCACCTGTACAAACTCACACACAGCGAGGAAACGCCACAATAAAGAGAACTCCACAAACTGCCAGAATATAGAAAGGACACCCCAAACTCAGCAATTTAAACAAGATGAAGAGACAGAGGAATACCCAGCAGGTAAAGGAAAAGGATAAATGCCCACCAAATCAAACAAAAGAGGAAGAGATAGGGAATCTACCTGATAAAGAATTCTGAATAATGAAAGTGAAATTGATCCAAAATCTTGAAATCAAAATGCAATCACAGATTAATAGCCTGGAGACAAGGATGGAGAAGATGCAAGAAAGGTTTAACAAGGACCTAGAAGAAATAAAAAAGAATCAATATATAATGAATAATGCAATAAGTGAAATCAAAAACACTCTGGAGGCAACAAATAGTAGAGTAACAGAGGCAGAAGATAGGATTAGTGAATTGGAAGATAGAATGGTAGAAATAAATGAATCAGAGAGGAAAAAAGAAAAACGAATTAAAAGAAATGAGGACAATCTCAGAGACCTCCAGGACAATATTAAATGCTACAACATTCGAATCATAGGGGTCCCAGAAGAAGAAGACAAAAAGAAAGACCATGAGAAAATACTTGAGGAGATAATAGTTCAAAAATTCCATAAAATGGGGAAGGAAATAATCACCCAAGTCCAAGAAACCCAGAGTCCCAAACAAGATAAACCCAAGGCGAAACACCCCAAGACACATATTATTCAAATTAACAAAGATCAAACACAAAGAACAAATATTAAAAGCAGCAAGGGAAAAACAAATAACACACAAGGGAATTCCCATAAGGATAACAGCTGATCTTTCAATAGAAACTCTTCAAGCCAGGAGGGAATGGCAAGACATACTTAAAATGATGAAAGAAAATAACCTACAGCCCAGATTATTGTACCCAGCAAGGATCTCATTCAAATATGAAGGAGAAATCAAAAGCTTTACAGACAAGCAAAAGCTGAGAGAATTCAGCACCACCAAACCAGCTCTCCAACAAATACTAAAGGATATTCTCTAGACAGGAAACACAAAAACGGTGTACAAATTCGAACCCAAAACAATAAAGTAAATGGCAATGGGATCATACTTATCAGTAATTACCTTAAACGTAAATGGGTTGAATGCCCCAACCAAAAGACAAAGACTGGCTGAATGGATACAAAAACAAGACCCCTACATATGCTGTCTACAGGAGACCCACCTCAAAACAGGGGACACATACAGACTGAAAGTGAAGGGCTGGAAAAAGATTTTCCATGCAAATAGGGACCAAAAGAAAGCAGGAGTAGCAATACTCATATCAGACAAAATAGACTTTAAAACAAAGGTTGTGAAAAGAGACAAAGACGGTCACCACATAATGATCAAAGGATCAATCCAAGAAGAAGATATAACAATTATAAATATATATGCACCCAACACGGGAGCACCGCAATATGTAAGGCAAATGCTAACAAGTATGAAAGGAGAAATTAACAATAACACAATAATAGTGGGAGACTTTAATACCCCACTCACACCTATGGATAGATCAACTAAACAGAAAATTAACAAGGAAACACAAACGTTAAACGATACAATAGACCAGTTAGACCTAATTGATATCTATTGGACATTTCATCCCAAAACAATGAATTTCACCTTTTTCTCAAGCGCACATGGAACCTTCTCCAGGATAGATCACATCCTGGGCCATAAATCTAGCCTTGGTAAATTCAAAAAAATTGAAATCATTCCAAGCATCTTTTCTGACCACAATGCAGTAAGATTAGATCTCAATTACGGAAGAAAAACTATTAAAAATTCCAACATATGGAGGCTGAACAACACGCTGCTGAATAACCAACAAATCACAGAAGAAATCAAAAAAAGAAATCAAAATTTGCATAGAAACAAATGAAAATGAAAACACAACAACCCAAAACCTGTGGGACACTGTAAAAGCAGTCCTAAGGGGAAAGTTCCTAGCAATACAGGCATACCTCAAGAAACAAGAAAAAAGTCAAATAAATAACCTAACTCTACACCTAAAGCAACTAGAAAAGGAAGAAATGAAGAACTCCAGGGTTAGTAGAAGGAAAGAAACCTTAAAAATTAGGGCAGAAATAAATGCAAAAGAAACAAAAGAGACCATAGCAAAAATCAACAAAGCCAAAAGCTGGTTCTTTGAAAGGATAAATAAAATTGACAAACCATTAGCCAGACTCATCAAGAAACAAAGGGAGAAAAATCAAATCCATAAAATTAGAAATGAAAATGGAGAGATCACAACAGACAACACAGAAATACAAAGGATCATAAGAGACTACTATCAGCAATTATATGCCAATAAAATGGACAACATGGAAGAAATGGACAAATTCTTAGAGAAGTACAACTTTCCGAAATTGGACCAGGAAGAAATAGAAAATCTTAACAGACCCATCACAAGCACGGAAATTGAAACTGTAATCAGAAATCTTCCAGCAAACAAAAGCCCAGGTCCAGACGGCGTCACAGCTGAATTCTACCAAAAATTTAGAGAAGAGCTAACACCTATCTTGCTCAAACTCTTTCAGAAAATTGCAGAGGAAGGTAAACTTCCAAACTCATTCTATGAGGCCACCATCACCCTAATACCAAAACCTGACAAAGATGCCACAAGAAAAGAAAACTACAGGCCAATATCACTGATGAACATGGATGCAAAAATCCTTAACAAAATTCTAGCAATCAGAATCCAACAACACATTAAAGAGATCATACACCATGACCAAGTGGGCTTTATCCCAGGGATGCAAGGATTCTTCAATATCTGCAAATCAGTCAATGTAATACACCACATTAACAAATTGAAAAATAAAAACCATATGATTATCTCAATAGATGCAGAGAAAGCCTTTGACAAAATTCAACATCCATTTATGATAAGAACTCTCCAGAAAGCAGGAATAGAAGGAACATACCTCAACATAATAAAAGCTATATATGACAAACCCACAGCAAACATTATCCTCAATGGTGAAAAATTGAAAGCATTTCCTCTAAAGACAGGAACAAGACAAGGGTGCCCACTTTCACCATTACC
>NW_011495080.1:4196842-4197994 GCF_000754665.1 Bison bison bison
ATCAGAGCAGAAAAAGAAATAAAAGGAATCCAAATTGGAAAAGAAGAAGTAAAACTCTCACTATTTGCAGATGACATGATCCTCTACATAGAAAACCCTAAAGACTCCACCAGAAAATTACTAGAAATAATCAATGACTATACTAAAGTTGCAGGATATAAAATCAACACACAGAAATCCCTTGCATTCCTATACACTAATAATGAGAAAACAGAAAGAGAAATTAAGGAAACAATTCCATTCACCATTGCAACGAAGAGAATAAAATACTTAGGAATATATCTACCTAAAGAAACTAAAGACCTATATATAGAAAACTATAAGACACTGGTGAAAGAAATCAAAGAGGACACTAATAGATGGAGAAATATACCATGTTCATGGATTGGAAGAATCAATATAGTGAAAATAGTATACTACCCAAAGCAATTTATAGATTCAATGCAATCCCTATCAAGCTACCAACGGTATTCTTCACAGAGCTAGAACAAATAATTTCACAATTTGTATGGAAATACAAAAAACCTTGAATAGCCAAAGCTATCTTGAGAAAGAAGAATGGAACTGGAGGAATCAACCTACCTGACTTCAGGCTCTACTACAAAGCCACAGTCATCAAGACAGTATGGTACTGGCACAAAGACAGAAATATAGATCAATGGAACAAAATAGAAAGCCCAGAGATAAATCCACGTACCTATGGACACCTTATCTTTGACAAAGGAGGCAAGAATATACAATGGATTAAAGACAATCTCTTTAACAAGTGGTGCTGAGAAAACTGGTCAACCACTTGTAAAAGAATGAAACTAGACCACTTTCTAAACCATACACAAAAATAAACTCAAAATGGATTAAAGATCTCAACGTAAGACCAGAAACTATAAAACTCCTAGAGGAGAACATAGGCAAAACACTCTCCGACATACATCACAGCAGGATCCTCTATGACCCACCTCCCAGAATATTGGAAATAAAAGCAAAAATAAACAAATGGGACCTAATTAAACTTAAAAGCTTCTGCACAACAAAGGAAACTATAAGCAAGGTGAAAAGGCAGCCTTCAGAATGGGAGAAAATAATAGCAAATGAAGCAACTGACAAACAACTAATCTCAAAAATATACAAGCAACTCCTACAGCTCAATTCCAG
>NW_011495080.1:4198401-4205667 GCF_000754665.1 Bison bison bison
AATGGCTAACAAACACATGAAAAGATGCTCAACATCACTCATTATCAGAGAAATGCAAATCAAAACCACTATGAGGTACCATTTCACGCCAGTCAGAATGGCTGCGATCCAAAAGTCTACAAGTAATAAATGCTGGAGAGGGTGTGGAGAAAAGGGAACCCTCTTACACTGTTGGTGGGAATGCAAACTAGTACAGCCACTATGGAGAACAGTGTGGAGATTCCTTAAAAAACTGGAAATAGAACTGCCTTATGATCCAGCAATCCCACTGCTGGGCATACACACTGAGGAAACCAGAAGGGAAAGAGACACGTGTACCCCAATGTTCATCGCAGCACTGTTTATAATAGCCAGGACATGGAAGCAACCTAGATGCCCATCAGCAGATGAATGGATAAGAAAGCTATGGTACATATACACAATGGAGTATTACTCAGCCATTAAAAAGAATACATTTGAATCAGTTCTAATGAGGTGGATGAAACTGGAGCCTATTATACAGAGTGAAGTAAGCCAGAAAGAAAAACACCAATACAGTATACTAATGCATATATATGGAATTTAGAAAGATGGTAACAATAACCCTGTATACGAGACAGCAAAAGAGACACTGATGTATAGAACAGTCTTTTGGACTCTGTGGGAGAGGGAGAGGGTGAGATGATTTGGGAGAATGGCATTGAAATATGTATAATATCATGTATGAAACAAGTCGCCAGTCCAGGTTCGATGCACGATACTGGATGCTTGGGGCTGGTGCACTGGGACGACCCGGAGGGATGGTATGGGGAGGGAGGAGGGAGGAGGGTTCAGGATGGGGAACACGTGTATGCCTGTGGCAGATTCATTTCAATATATGGCAGAACCAATACAATATTGTAAAGTTTAAAAATAAAATAAAATTTAAAAAAAAAAGAAATTTCAAAAAATACACATCCTCTTTTTACCCCTAAATTAAAAATAAAATCCCAGAAAATAAGGGTAAAACCATGTTTTTAATACTTAAAAGAGAGACCCAATAGGTGATGTAATGGACATAAATTTAATTACATGGTACACAACACTCAAATATCACTAAGCATTGGAACATGTGCCATAAATTTAAAAAAAAAAAAGTATTTTTCAAATGATGATCTCAAAAATGTGTTAGGGTTCTGTGAGGTCCTCACATAGTACTGCCCATGGAGGCAGTACAGATCATTCATGCAAGAAATCAGCATGGGAAAGGGAATCTATCCTGGGCCCAAGTTTATCTTCTCCCCTGGGAAGGCATGCGACTTTGTGTAATCACTCTCAGCTTCCATTTCTTCATCTGTGATATAGGAATAGAAGGAGATACAGCACATGAAAGAGTTTTTCAAGCAGTAAATCACTATGCAAGTATTAACTGTACTGAGAACACCAAAGCAGACTCACGTTTGAGATGTTCTTCTAATTACTGGACATATTTTATCTTTAAGATAATAGGTATTTTGCTTACAGCTCCAGCATCTAACACAATGCCTTGCCCAGAGTAGGCACACAAATATTTACAAAGTGGAGGTGGATGGATAGGCGGGTAAATGGATGGATTGATGGATGCAGTTTCTCTTTTGCTAGCTCTAAATTATAATATTATAACCATTTTAGGGTGGTACATTTGGCCCAAAAGGCAAACCAAAGCCACATTCAGAAAACAGGAGATTGTAATATGAACATTTGTTAGCAATACTTACATTATTTGACCATGATGTGAATAAAGAAACCACAAAAAGGGGAAAAAAAAATTTATTTTTTCCATTTTCCACAACCTCTCTATACCTTCTCACATATCTGCTATTAGTCTTATGATTATTATTGCATATCTTTTGGGTCACTGCCTATATACTAATATAAAATTATAAATTTTGTTTTATCAACATTTGTTCTACATACATCATTAAAACTTTACTACCAAATCAACGTTGTATGATGTTTATAAACAGAACATTTCCATAGACTCAAAAGCATTGTAAATTCTGCCTTAGACAAAATAAAGATACAATATCTAACTTTTCACTTTTTCACTCAGTCTCATTCAATAAATATTTCTACTTGCCCAACACTAAGAATACAGCTGTGAGTCTTTTGAACAAAAGATGCTGGGAAGACTGGATATCCACAAGCAAAAGAATGAAGTTAGACCCTTACCTAACACCATATACAAAAATTACTTTAAAAGAGACTAAAGACCTAAATGTATAAAACCTAAAACCATAAAACACAGGGCAAAAGTTTTACAATTCTGGTTTTAAAAATTTCTTGGACATGACACCAAAAGTACAGGCAGCAGAAGAATCAAAGGGCAAACTGGACTTCATGAGCATCTGAAAAAGTGTGTGTGTGAAAAGACAAAGGCGTAAACAAGCAACCCAAAGAATGGGAGAAATCATCGATCTCTATCTATAGATGATCTGCAAATCATCTACTGATAAAGAATCAATATCCAGAATATATAAAGAACTCCTAAAGCTCTATGATAAAACAAACAACCTAATTCAAAAATGGGTAAAGGACCTGAATGGACATTTCTACAAAAAAGATACACACATGAAAAGATGCCCAATGTCACCAGTCATTCAGGAAACAGAAATCAAAATTATATCGAGATACCACCTCACATTTGTTAGGATAGCTACTATGAAAACACACACAGAGAACATAAGTGTTGGCAAAGATGCAGAGGAATTGGAACTCTTACACACGGTTGAGGGGAATATAAAACGGTACAGCCACTATACCGAAAAATTACAAACAGTATTACTGCATGAGCCAGCAATTCAGTTTCTGAGTATATACTCAAAAGAATTCAAAGCAAGGTCTTAAAGAGATACCTAGAGACTCATGTTCACAGCAGCATTATTCGCAACAGCTAAAACACGGAAGCAACCCAAGTGTCCACTGAGAGATGAATGGATAAGCAAGATGAAGTATTTACAAATAATGGAATAATACAGCATTGATGAACCCATTTGCAGGGCAAGAATAGAAACGCAGATGCAGACAAAGGGCTTGTGGAGACAGTGGGGGAAGAAAAGGGTGGGACAGACTGAGAGAGTAGCACTGAAATATGTACAGCACCATGTATAAAACAGAGCCAGTGGGAAGGTGCTGTTCAGCACAGGGAGTTTTCAGCCTGGTGCTCTATGACGACCTAGAGAGGTGGAGTGGGAAGGTGGCTCAAGGAGGAGTGGATATATGTATATTTATGGCTGATTCATGTTGTACAGCAGAAACCAACACAACATTATAAAGAAACTACCCTCCAATTAAGTTCCTTTTTAATTTATAAAAGGAAAGCAATTTTGACATATGCTACAACATGGATGGATCTTGAACACATGATGCAAAGTGAAATAAACCAATCACAAGTACTGTTTGATTTCACTTAAATGAGATACTTAGAGCATTCAGCATCAGAGACAGAAGAATGGTGATTTTCAAGAGCTGCGGGGAGCGGGGAATATGGAGTTATTGTTTAACACGTACAGAATTTCAGTTTTACAAGGGTAATCAAGATAGGTGGTGGTAATTGTTTCACAACATTTTACATGTATGCAATACCATTGAATTGTACACTTAAAATGGTTAAGATATATTTTACATTATGTGTATTTACCAGGGGAAAAAAAAAAAAGTACAGCTGTGCATAGGAAAGTACACAGCTCTTTCAGGAAGCAACAACAGAGATACCTAATACTTGCTTGGAAGACCCAGAAATGTTGACATCAAAATTGAGAACTGAAAGATAAATCAGAGTTAGCCAGGGAAGGAAAGTTGAGAAAAACTATCTTTAGGCAGAGGTTAAGTTAAGGACAAAGGTCTGGAGGCAGAAAGGACTGGGATCCCATCAAAGAACAAAAGTAAGATGTAAAAGCTTCCATGGTCCGACTCAAGGAAGGCCCTGAATGCCATGCCAAGAAGTCTGGACTTAATCTTCACAGTGGGGACATTAAGAACACAATGTCAAGAGTAAATCAGGATAGGGTTAGAAGAAGAGTTAACAGAATGGTACAGTGACCTGGGGTAGTAAATGGTGGCCCAAATAAAACTGTAGTCTTGCAGTGGGAGAGAAATTAGAGGGACTCAGAGATGTGAAGGTGTGGAATTGTTAAACTGTAGTGATCAATGTAGGATATTTTTAAAAGATGTGCAGCATCTAGAATGATAATATTCAGAAGTCACTAAGGTGGAGAACATAGCTGGCTTGGCACCCAGCAGTGAGTTAAGCAAAGATACAGGACTCAATATTGGCATCATCATAATGGCCAACCACTGTCACAGGCCATATTAATTTCTACCAACACTGACCACCCACAGAGAAGCTCAGAACTTGAATTCTGGGTCACATGTGATGCTCAGCCAGCAGTCCTTCCACAAATGTGGTGGGATCGCAGAATTAGGGGAAGAGGACATTGAATAGACAGGGGTAGTGACCACAGTTCTTTACAGACTCCAACAGCTTCCAATCTCTCAAGAAGAGAAATGTTACACGAGGGCATGTATGTGTTTCCCATGAATAAAATGAATTCTCTCTGGGGCTTCCCTAGTAGTCCAGTGGGTAAAAATTCACCTTGCAAAGCAGGGGGTACAGTTCCCCTGTGGGAACTAAGATCCCACATGCCATGGAGCAACCAAGTCCATGCTTCACAACTAGAGAGTCTGTGAACTGCAACAAAAGATCACACATGCCGCAAACTAAGACCCAACACAGCCAAATAAATAAATTAAAAAAAAAAAAGATTCCTCACTTTAAGAGATATTAGTGTCTTGCTACTCAAAAACAGGGTGGTCCACACAGCACTGCCATCACTTGATAGCATGTTAGAAAAACAAATTATCTGGCCCCATCCCAGAACTGGGGCTTCTCCAGTGGATCACTGGTAAAGAATTTGCCTGCAATGGAGAAGACACAGGAGATGAGGGTTCAATCCCTGGGTCAGGAAGATCCCCTGGAGAAGGAAAAGGCCACCTACTCCAGTATTCCTGCCTCGAAAATCCTATGGACCCAAGAGCCTGGTGGATGATGGTCCATTGGGTCGCAACAAGTTGGACACCACTGAGCACGCACACATGCACCCCGGAACTCCTGCATAAAAGTCCATATTTAAAGAAAAGCAACAGGTGATGTATATGCATGAAAGCTTGAGAAGCACTGAATTAGGGGATTGATCCATAATTCATTTCCCTATGGCTAAAATGAACCATCAGCCTTGCTCCCTTCATACCTGAAAGAATAACTCAACAACAGCCTTCAAATTCTGCAGCTTACAAAGCAGCCCACACTAGTACTTAATGGCAATTAGCACAGTCATTGGAGAAGGCAATGGCACCCCACTCCAGTACTCTTGCCTGGAAAATCCCATGGACGGAGGAGCCTGGTAGGCTGCAGTCCATGGGGTCTTGAAGAGTCGGACACGACTGAGCGACTTCACTTTCACTTTTCTCTTTCATGCAGTGAAGGAAATGGCAAGCCACTCCAGTGTTCTTGCCTGGAGAATCCCAGGGACAGAGGAGCCTCGTGGGCTGCTGTCTATGGAGTCACACAGGGTCGGACATGACTGAAGCGACTTAGCAGCAGCAGCACGGAGTCAAAAGGTAACTCTAGGATCTTCTGCATTCAGTAGGCCAGAATATTTAGGCAGAACTAATATAATTATGATTTGTTCTTGTTTTAAATATTTTCCGGAGAAAAAACTCATTTCCACTACACATATATTTAGCAGAACAATAGATAATTTACATACTTATAACTCATCTCCAGTTTTCTAGTTTCCCAAAGGGTTTTGCAAAGTCCTTAATTATATACTAGTCTGGAACAACTATTTCATTAGCTAATTTTCTGCCCACCCCCTTTTGTCAGGTGAAAATGTGTTACCACGGTTCTTAGTGGAGGCATGGTTAATGTGTTTTGGACAGCGATTTGTCTTAAAAGGGGTAATTAACATTCCCACTCCAAAATAAACACCACATCTATTAAAAAATAATACATTCAGGAATAGATTAAAAGGTTGAAGAAGCTAAACTCACATCAAAAATTTAGACTAAAAAGTCATGCAAAAATCGCTGTGTACACTATTTAATATCTAGTTATTTTTTAAAATCTTCAATGAAAAAGAATCAAACTGATGATTTATCCTCTATTTTTTTTATTATGAAAGTATAATACCACATTTACAGGACACTTGGAAATTACAGAAGAAAGTTCCATAGAGGTGCACTCTATATTGTAATTATTTTTTAAGTAGATAAGATTTTTGGCTGGACTTTCAATATCAAACTCTCAAAAATTAATTGAAAGAATATATAGAAAAGTAGAAGGATACAGTAGACCTGAAAAGCACCATGAACCAACTCAACATAATTAAAATTTATATAATTTTCACACAACAATAGGATATAAATTCTATTTTAGTTCCCATAGACTATAAACCAGGAGACCACTGCAACATATCCAAGGAAATAAGACATGGTGCAAAAATTTCATGGTCTAAAGGTACTGAAATCATACAGTCTGTGGATTTATGTTCAAACTCAGTATCAAAAGATTTATCCTCTAGTTGTTAAAGAACACAAAGCCCTGTCCATTTATAACAGACCAAATTTTAGGACAGCTAAAATCACTGAGAGTTTCAAAAATTGACTGGATGGACACAGAAGAAAAGAGATACTTCTCCATGTTTGGATCAATATTAATATAAAAGCTACTACAAAGAGTTCCATCTCTTCAGACTGCCCGATAAACAAACTCCCTTGCATCAAGGAACGATATTGTATACAAACAGCAGTAGTAACTAAGATTCTTAGGCGCATTCCACAGTGATATGAAGTTCAGTTCAGTTGCTCAGTGATATCCGACTCTTTGTGACCCCATGGACTGCAGCATGCCAGGCCTCCCTGTCCATCACCAATTCCCAGAGTTTACTCAAACTCATGTCCATCGAGTCGGTGATGCCATCCAACTGTCTCATCTTCTGTTGTTCCCTTCTCCTCCTGCCCTCAATCTTTCCCAGCATCAGGGTCGTTTTCAGTGAGTCAGTTCTTCGCATCAGGTGGCCAAAGTATTGGAGTTTCAGTTTCAACATCAATCCTTCCAATGAACATTCAGGACTGATTTCTTTTAGGATGGACTGGTTGGATCTCCTTGCAGTCCAAGGGACTCTCAAGAGTCTTCTCCAACACCACAGTTCAAAAGCATCAATTCTTCAGTGCTCAGCTTTCTTTATAGTCCAACTCTCACATCCATAC
>NW_011495080.1:4205767-4249452 GCF_000754665.1 Bison bison bison
ACCGGATGCCATGATCTTAGTTTTCTGAATGTTGAGTTTTAAGCCAACTTTTTCACTTCCCTCTTTCACTTTTATCAAGAGGCTCTTTAGTTCCTCTTCACTTTCTGCCATAAGGGTGGTGTCATCTGCATATCTGAGGTTATTGATATTTCTCCCAGCAATCCTGATTCCAGCTTGTGCTTCCTCCAGCCCAGCATTTCTCATGATGTACTCTGCATATAAGTGATATGAAAAGTCATGGCAACTCTTCCAGTTGGTTAAAAGATCTTGAAAGTCCTTTTTATAACCTGTATTGCTTCCTGCACAACTTGGTAAAGAGTCTCAGAACCTGACTTCAACCATGAACCTATGGCTACACACAGCTCAAGTAACCACTCCGAAGTCATACTTTTCGTGTTTTCATGTATATTTACTTTCTGCACTTGTTCTTCTTTCCTTCCTTATTTCCCTAGCACTCAATACATTTTCCAGAATTCCTACTCATCTACCAAGCAGCGTATCCACCTATCTCTATATTCATCCTCTCATTACCTAATTTTATTAACTCATCATGTCAACATGAGACAGGAACAAGACCTCCTGGAGGGGTGATGGAAGGGAAGAGGGGCTTGAGACAAACCTTTGATAGTTGTTATGGCCAGCAAGCACTAAAACTAGGAAAAAGTGGTCAGATGTAATTCCTTAAAGACATCTGGCTTTGGATGCTAAATGATGAGATAAGAAACTATAAACTAGACTCAATGCTTTGACACTGGCATGCTGCTGTAAAAAAGAAAAAAATTCCTAAGAAAAATGAAGAGAACACTGTAAAACCACAATCTTCAGTCAGTACTGAGACTCCTAAATGATAGGTTATATACAAATATTAGAAACAATTTATTAAATGGCTGCCCCAATTTAACTAATGCCAAGTAAGCAGAGAGACAGAGTGAGCAAGCCATCAAATTTAGTAGAGATGGATCTATAGTAGGTGATTGGGAATTATCTAACCAAGTAAATACTCATTATTTTAAACTCTTACATTAGATAATATGTAAAATCATCAAGAAAATCTGAAGTCTCTATTCTATAGGTCCAAGACCTTCAAGTAGCTGGACTTAAAAATTTCAGAACTAAGCCTACCCAAGGTCCCGTCATGTCATGTCTGATTAACCCTACTCTTCTAACTGCTTCTTCTGCCTCCAGTCTCCCCATTTTATTCCAGCTGCTTATATGTCTTTAGAGCCACCAATCCCTGCCCCCACAGTACCAACTGTCCTGAGTGCACACTAAAAAGCACTAAGTATTGTGCCTAACATACAAATGATATTCAGCAAGTTTCCATTTACTATGAATCGTGAGCTGATAATTCAAGATCCTCAACAATCTGAACTACTCCCCTACTCCCCTCTCAAACTTGAATGGTGACTATCCCCTTATAAGAACCACCTACTACAAACAAAGTGGGATAGTGACTCCCCATAACCAGAAATGCCACATGCAAGGTTATTTCTCTTTTCCCTTCTTGGAATGCATGCCACTCTACCCTCCTCCTTTGTCCATCTCTTCACTCAACCTTACTGTACCCCCAAGAGTAAATAACTCAATACTCAGCCAAGCTCTCTATCCCCAGAAACAGCTTGGCTCTAACCCCACCTCCATGTGAAGCCTTTCTAAAAGGGGCCAACTTCATTCCTGGGACGTCGAAGAGCTTATTCTGCCTACACCACTAGGGGCTAATTTAAACTGGTGACATAAAATGTCTGGTATGTATAACAATGAGTTCATAACTGAAGCAATATCTCAGCATCAAAACTCAATGTGCCCCACATTTCAACTATCCTGGTCTTTATGCCCTAGTCTATAAGACAGGATCTTGTCCGCAAATGAACAAGTGATGAGAGGGCTTCTGAGTCCCTCACGTGTGTTATTTCTTGACCTGAGTGCTGACAACAGGGGTATGCTTAGTTCATAAAAATATGTGGAAAAATATAGACTTATGACATATATACCTTCTTCTATTTATAAAAAATACAAAATAAACAGGTAGACAAGGTGAAAGAGGATTAAAAAAGAAAAACCTAAGATAAATAATCTGAACAACAGAAATAAATTCATTCTCAAATACTGGTAGGTGGAAGCCATCTCAGTCATCCCCAGGCACGTAGTTATCTACAAGGATATTTAAGAATGTTTACCTTCGGTGATTTAAAAGCTATTAATCACTTTTACCCTTTTAACAAGGTGTAGTTCAGCTGAAATAAAAACTATAAACTAAAAATGTCAACATTTCAGAGGATAATACCAACATAATTTATAGAAATACCAGCAGGACCAGCTAATTACATGAATAAAGCACTTTGGAAATGTAAATGGCATACAAATTCTAAATGATGATGATAATGATGGTTGAGGTATCAATATTTTAACCTTTATAAATGTAATTTAAAAATAATAAGCACTTTCATACTGCTTTACGTTCTCTAATCAGCTTACAGATACTAATTAAGCCACAGGTCATCCTCTGAAATACATGCAAATAATTCCATTTAGAGAAAATGGAGGTGAAGTCACTAAGTCAGGCTCATAAGGAAAGAACTACAGGGAATCCAGTTCTCTTTGGTCCTTGGGACTTCAGTGGAGAAGGTGGACTATGAGGGCAACAAAACTCAACTTCCTTGTTTTGCTTTTAGTGCCCTTTGTCATCCTGACTTCAAGAAAGAAAGGATTGGGGGCGGGGATATCTGGAAAGGAAATGTTATTAAAATGACTATCTGGCCCCATTATGTTTTAGTCTACACACTGACTGAAGCATATATGTGAATAAAGCAAACGCAGAAGGTGAGTGTAAAATAAAGGAAAAGATTCACATGCACATGTACAAAGTCACTAAGATCCAGGAATGAGAGGAATTTGTCTGTAACCATCCTAGGGAAATGCTGATATAACCCTATTTCCTAACAGGATCATGAACACACCCCTATCCTTACACCTATATTGGACTCAACTGAGTCCAATGGCACTCAAGCTTAAGTATGAACTAAAGTGAGGAGACAATTGGAGCTATGTGAAATAAAACTTAACCCAGAAGGTTGTAGCCTATGTCCTTATGGTACTTAGGTCCATCTTGTAGAAGATTCCCAAGACTTTATGTGCGAGAGTTCTGGCCTGGAAGGTCTGCCTAATAACCTCTACATATCTTTTTTTTTTTTAAAAGAACCCAGATTACAACAAGCCTAACACACGGTAAGATACCGTAATAAAGGGAAGAAGACAAAATCACAAATGTTTATATAAATTTTGAAAACAATGGAGACAATATATCATGGTGGCTAAGTGTCTAACTGGGAATAGACAAATCTGAGTTTACATCTCAGCATCACTACTTAATAGCTGGGGCAAGTCACTTAGCCTCTTTAAATCTTACTTTAGTCACCTCAAGAGAAAGCATAATATACGGCATTATCAATGTGAGGATTAAATGGGATAATGTGTACAAAGTACTAAACGTGGCAAATGCTCAGTAAATGTCAGCTATAATTTTTACATTTTTCATTATTAATGGAGAAAATAGTTCAGAGGGAAAAGAATGGTGTATCTATTCTAGAGGAATGGTAAGTATTAATACAAATGCTTAGAAGTAACAGAGGATGAATTATGAATATTGAAAGATGTGTGACATAGTACCTACAGGATAGGCTTGAAAATATTAGGAAAAGATAGCAAGATAAGGCAGGATCGAAATATTAATCCTGTATGAAATTTCTGAGTGCCTGCTACGAAACAGTTTATAGACAAAAAACAAAGAAATTGTCCTCAACGCCCATATGCTAATAATTCAGCTAAAGAGACTGCAACTTTAGGTGACAGACAGGGGGGTTTAAAAAAGAAAGTGAGGTAAGATGACCAGATCGACTCTTTTTGTGATAGATCCAGACAGGTTCAAAGGCTGTTATGAATTCAGGCTTGATATGGATAGAACCATACTTCAGGTTTGCCAAAGGAACTCCTAAATAAATGTAGGTGAAAGTGAACTACAGCATCTTGGTTAGCTTATACTTCTTTGCTCTTAGAAAAAGGATGGTAGCAATTGCCGTCTCAACATCATTATGAATAGAAGCAAACTATTGCTCTTCCACTGAAAGCAGAGATGAAGACCTTGAAAAAGTCACTCCACTCTGCTAGTTTTTCCAGTTTAAAGCAGAAGCCTGGTTCTGTGAAAGAAGTGACACTCTTCATAGGAAGTGATAACCATCTAAGGAATCAAGTAAATGAATAAGATTAAACGACTGAGGAAGAATGAAGGAAGAGATGTGGCAAGAACTGAGTTTCAGGTTTATCTTCTACTTTGCCTGTGTACCCAACTTGCCACAGGAGCTTTTGGGTACCTTCCTAATGATGATATACTTAGTTACTAAAAAGTCACTTAAAATCATTCTGTTTTGAGTCTTCCTATTCAGCAGTAGTTAAGACAAATGTTGGAATCAGACCAGGATGCAAAGCTTGACTCTGTCACTTACTAGTGACCAGCTTAGGCACAGTGTCATCATCTAAGCCTGGGAGTAAGAAAATCAAGCTCTCTGAAGGGTTGTGAGGGTTGAAGGAAATCATGTGTTTAAGGCTTGGCTCAGGTCATATCATTAGTATATGTCACGCTGAAATTTCCCCAAGTAACACTAGTATTTCCTATGACAGTCTGGTGTCTAATTCCATGGTTCTCCTGCTCATCAGAATAACCAGGAAGGTTTGTTAAACACTGACTGCAGAGCCCCATTCCCCCAGAGTTTCTCAAGCAGTAAGGCTGGGATAGTCCTAGAACTCACACGTCTGACTAGCTCCCACGTGACGCTCATGAGGCTGGTCTGGGGACCACACTCTGAACTATTAGTCTGTCTGAAGTCTTTTTCTGATGCTACTGTCTACTCTAAGAAATTTTCTTAAGACTCCAGAGGGAGTCAGAATTGACTTACATTAAAAACCATAATAGTTTGCAAGTACATATGCAATAAAGAAGGAGGGGGAAAAACATCCACTGAGCTGGGACTTAAATAATCCCTAAAGAGAAAGTTTTGGTTCCCCCTGCCCCAACCAACAGCCTTTTTCATAAAATGTTAGCATAGTTTTATTCTGTACAAATCCCAAGTGATTCATGTCAGATAGACTCCCCACAGAAATGCAGGCAGAATGAACAGATGGCTTTTTCCTCTCTAAATACTGTGTGTATAACATATAATTTTTTTTTTTTTTTTTTTTTTTTACTTACGCAGTAAAACTCACTGGCTCCAGAGTCACATAGGGTCTAAATAAAATAATCTAACTGCATTCACAATCACAATTCTGAGGTCCTATTCACTTGCTCTTTTAATGCTGTTAACTGCTCCTACCCTATCAGTTCTGAGTTGGCCATGGATGAAAGGAGTTGCAGTAGATATAAAACCAAGAGCATAATAAATATAAAGATGAGGGTTTTCCCAAGCTTTTCTGCCTGCCTCCAGGTTTTTATTTTCAAGAAAAGAGCACAGCTCTTCATGGCATACACTTTCTCATCTCTCTATTCCTCTGATTAATGATCCCAGAAGACAAACAGCAGCTCTTCATATATACTGGAATGGTGTTTATATGTAGGTAGAAGAAAATTATAAGAGTATTTTTTATTAAAAATGCAAACTTCCTTCCAAGTGAGCAATTTAAACATCCCTGTTTCATTTTAGGAATTTCACCTTTACCCTTCCCCAAGTAAATGGCTGTTCATCATCTCCAATTGCTACCAGCTTAAAAAAAAGACAAAAGGACCACTCTTCGACCAGCAACAACATATAAAGACTTGGTGACCGTGGCAAAATTATACTAATTACCATAAACTAGCTGGGCACCTCCAAATTGAAGCTCTCAGAAGTAATTTACTACCATAAACTGACTCAATTATGGCAATTTTAATTTCATATTCTTGTAGTTCCTTTTGACCATTTTTCCCCCTCTTGTAACTTTGCTGGTTTTAAAAAGGGCACTGTCACCTCTGGCTGGATCTTTTTTAATGCTAGGTTTGTAACATTCTCTTGAAGCTTGAAATTAAAAATTTTTTTTGCCTACCAATTTAGTCCCTTCCCACTTGGCAAACATCTTTTGTGACTCTTGCATCGCTAATGGAGCTGAAAATTAAGATGACTTTTTTTATTTAATTCTTTGGTATGCCAAAGAATCATCAATAATGTCAGCACGGCTTTTTTCTGTATAGTGGCCCAGGAGTTAAAAGCCTTACATTTCTACAGCACCTCATCCCCTGGAGGACCACAGACCACTTCACAAACCACACTCTGCGGACACACCCCCATGCCGCTCACTGGCAGCTGCCCCTAGCAAAATGCATACTCGTATTAACTAGCATTTACTCAGAAGAATTTCATAATAGCAGCTCTAATGATTCTAAAGAAAGACTTAGCATTCAAAGAAGGCAATCACACACAAAACATATCACGGAAAGAAGTGGATTCAGTTTACAGCAAACATGGTTCACTTACAGCAAGATATGAGCAAGAACTTTCTTAATTTGGATAAGACAATCAAAACGAAAAATCAAACCGTAAAATCTTTTTTTCCCCCAAAGAACTAAGGGCAGTTTGGGGATCGTTTTGACATAACCAACTAGCAAGCTGTCACCATTCTTCCAGAAGTATCATCAGTGCATGTGTCAGTTGCTCAGTCATGTCTGACTTTTTTTGAGACCCCATGTACTGTAGCCTGCCAGGCTCCTCTGTCTGTGGGATTCTCCAGGCAATAATAAAGTGGGTTGCCATTTTCTCCTCCAGGGGATCTTCCCCACCCAGGAATCGAACCTGGGTCTCCTGCATTGCAGGCAGATTCTTTACTATCTAAGCCACCAGGGAAGCCCCTAAAAAGTATTGTCATAGTGAAAATGATGCTGATAAGCAAGCATTGTTATCTATGGGGTCGACCAAAAAGTTTGTTCAGGTTTTTCCACAATATCCTACAGAAAAAACTCTAATGATCTTTTGACCAACCCAATACTAACAAGCTGGTGATGGTCTCAATTATTAACAGTTTCTCTTGCCAACATTATTTCATGCCCCTTATGTGAAACCTGGAGCTATTCTGCCTGGTCAAGAGAAACCCCAGGGATGATTTCACTGCCATCCAATGAAGGAGAGGATGAACTGCTCTCCTGGGAACACAGCAGTCTTTCAAGTCTTCATCGTCACAAAGCTTTATGAGTCCTCTGCTATTAATACATGACTTTTAACTCTACAAAGTTCATCACAATTACAAAGCATTTAAAATTCAATCCTAGGACTTTCCTGGTGGTCCAGTGGTTGGGAATCTGCCTGCCAGTGCAGGGGGCACAGGTTTGATCCTTGGCCCAAGAAGATTCCACATGCCACAGGGCAACTGAACCCTTGTACCACAACTACTGAGCCTGTGCTCTGCAGAAAGAGAAGTCACTGCAGTGAGAAGTCCATGCACCGTAACTAGCGAGCAGTCTCCACTTGCTGCAACTGGAGAAGGTCCACATGCAGCAACGAAGACCCAGTGCAGCCCAAAAAATACATTAAAAAACATAAATAAAATACAATCCTAAAATCAACTCATCAATTGATATGTATTGGGTATCTACTATTCATTCATTCAAGAAATGTTGATTAGGTGCATACTGAACATAGGAAGTGGTACCAAATTTGGGGGCAGGTGGGGAACTCACAGTTAATAAACAATAGTCCCACTCCTTCTCTCAAAAGGCTTAAAGACCAGTTGAAAAAGGAATTAAAAACTGATTTGGCAAAACTAATACAATTATGTAAAGTTTAAAAATAAAATAAAATTTAAAAAAAAAAACTGAATGTGGGAAAGCACGGTGAGAAACTGAATGACGTATAAGAAATGATCCTCCAGAGGACTTCTACCTGACTGAAAAGATGTAGATTAAGCAAAGAAAAAATAGAGAACTACAAGACGTGTTGAACAAGTAGTAACACAAGGGCAATGAGTTCTTGAAAGGAAATGCTCAGTGAATGCTTCCAGATAGCATAGAGAAGACTGGAGTATATTAGAGAAGGTATTCAGGCATGAGGGCAAAGACAGTGGGAAGGATGTACAGGATCAACATGTGTTGCTGTGAGAAGGGACAGTGTCATATTTGGAGGACAGAGAGAGACTAATTTAATTAGAATATAGCATCTCTACAGGACTTTCCAAATGGCTCAGTGGTAAAGAATCCACCTGCCATGGCAGGAAACTAAGAGACTTGGGTTCAATCCCTGGGTAGGGAAGATCCCCTGGAGAAGGAAATGGCAACCCACTCCAGTATTCTTGCCTGGAAAATTCCATGGACAGAGGAGCCTGGAGGGCTACAGTCCATGGGGTCGCAAAGGAGTCAGACATGACTGAGCACAGCACAGCACACAGGACAAGGGTAAACTAAAGAAGGAAAAACAGGCTTTGTCCAAATTGTGGGAGCACTTGAATGACTAAGAAAAAAAGAAAAAACCTTATGCACAACCTAACTAATACAAGGAAATGGATCATTTGTAATAAACCTAAATTTAATTTGCATTTCCAATTTGCTTCTTTCACTATACAATGATGCTACGACAGAGACTGGCACGTGCACCACCACCATGCCATAAGGAGTCAAGCTTTTCTTTTGGAGCCCTTAATCATCAAAAATCTTGGAATTATCGCATTTGTACAGGATACAGGAAGAGTCTATGATCACCTGACCTGAATATCCTTTTTCCTTAAATTAAAATCCTGGGAGGAGCAGGTGGGACGGGACTGGTATTCACTCCTGAAGCTCTTCTACTCTGCTGCACCCCAGGGAAGCCAGCTGGCAATCCTACAGGGTTATTAGGTGTCTCTAAAGAAGATCCTGACCCTGTACCCAGCACCCCTCTCGATCAAAAGTATCCGCCTCCAATGAGGGACCCTACTGACCTGCATCTCAAACAGAGGGGAGTAATTCTCTAAGATCAGGCGATTCTGTTGCTGGGTCAACCTCAGGGCAATGAATCTCCACTTTAGCTTATGTCAATCAGCAGAGCATCTAAAATGTGCCTGGGTGGAGGAAAACAAGAGGTGGCATTTCTTTCTGATCACAGCAGGTGAACAGATCATCTATCAGGACCCAGATTCAGAGAAGAAAGAAATAAAAGAGCTGCAGGGATGTTCAGTCTATTTCCCAACTGATACACATCCAGTTCTGTCAGGATCAAATGGTCAATGAAATTCAACTCCACTTTCCTAGGGGACCCTCCTACGGCCCAACAGTTCTCAGTGTAGAAATACCCCGACCCGTCAGCTGACATTCTGAGTGTCTTTCTGCTGTGCTCATGTATACTACTGTGTTCACTTCACATTTGAATTTTTAAAAATCACTGTAAAGGTCTCACCCCCATTGTTCCCAAGTTCAACACCTGCATTCGAATTTCCAATCAAAAGCATCAGACCTACATCATCCATCGCGATTTTGTATTCCTTTTCTCACTATAAGCAGAGACTTCCATCCTTGTTGATCCCTTGATTAAAAACATGGTTGACTATAAACAAGTACTTAATTTTACTTTGGGGCCCTTTTTGATGATCTGCTCTCTGTGAAAACACATGAGCAACCCCTCAAAAGTGCTCTGTATCAAATCAATGCCAACTATTGAAGGTCATGACTCCCTGAGTGACTAACTTCACAATGACGCTTGTTTCTTCAGTGTCATCCCATCTCCGAAAAGGTTAACCTCTGTTGGCTTCCGTGCTTGTTCCTACACATGCCAGTTCTCCAAAAAGCACTGAAACGTGCCTCATCTCAAGTCCATCACTACAGATCCTCGGCTTGGGACTCCCACCCGTTTGTCTGTCATTCTGGTGCACACGTGCCTGACACTCAAGGCAGCAACCCAGATGCTATCTCCCTCAAACCGGGGAGATGGAGATGATCAGTCTCAGCTCCAGGAGGAGACACTGTTTCGTGCAGCATAGCCCAAAATAGCGCTGGCCTTTTTCACTGCCATATCACGCTGCTAACACATAACTAATGTGCTGTCATTTATCACCCCCGTGAAACTGGCTATTCCGTGCTGAGGTTTCGTCATCTGCTGCAGTTCACTTGGAGGCAGCCCTCGTTCTCCTTAGATAGAATCCTATCCCAAGTGTTGCGTTTTGCTGTCACTGTTCACTTTCTATTTTTTAAAAATCCTTCCAAACTTTTAGGGAGCTCATCAAAAAAGACTCATGCCACTCACTACTGTGCCAACAAAGACTTCTGGGAAGACCAGAAATACTTAAAAAAAAAAAAAAATTGCACCTTTGAATGCAATACAATTGGCTATAATCTTAAGGATAAAATAACTTAAAACAATTCTGAAGACAATTCTTCTGTGAAGGGCTCAGGTTTTTTTCAGCACCTGAATGGTATTATAGGTATAGATTTGGCAGCCAAGCTGTTTTCTACCCATCTTTCTATAACTAAGCAAAAGTGTACATGACACATAGGTGGTGAATGAGACGCTGTAAAGCAGTTTGAGAGATCTCTGAGTAACAGCTTCTTAAGCTCTTTTAAGTCAGGCAGGACTTTTAATGATTATATTTACTTTTTGTGGCTCCCATTTAACCACATTCCCTGGAGTTCTGGTGGATCTGAGAGAAGAAACAGAGGACATATCAGGAAACTCTTGGTGCCAGCCTCACAAAGTCATGACATAGCCATGGTGTAGGCTGGTCCAGGGATTATGAGGGAAATGAACCTCAAATCACCCCAACTCCAAGGTCTCTTCCTAATGGCTGGCCCAATGGATTTATTGTCCTGCTTGCTTTGCTTGTTCACTTCCTCTGGGGGTCACTTGCAGATCTGTTAAAACAGGCTTTAATTCCCTCTCCAAGGTGTCTGTCCACATCCCCTAAGGAAAGGCCAGATCCTGAAAGCCACCATCTCTAATAAGAACAGCATTTGGGTCCTGCTCAAAAATTGCCACCGTATCAACCACACATAATGGAAAAATGCAGATGCAAAGAAAGGCAAAATGTGGTATCACTGTTAAGAAGCCTCAATCTCTAGGAACTATAACGTATGCTGGTTGGAGCAACATTGGAGAGCTGATTAAACTGATGGACTACCAAAGGAAAGTAGGGCTTCCCAGGTGGTACAATGGTAAAGAATCTGCCTGCCAATGCAGGAGACACACAGTTGATCTCTGAATTGGGAAGATCCCCTGGAGAAGGAAATGGCAACCCACTCCAGTATTCTTGCCTAGAAAATTCCATGAACAGAGGAGTCTGACAGGCAATGGTCCATGGGGTCACAAAAGAGTCAGACATGACTGAACACGCACACATGCACCGAAGGAAAACAGTCCTTGCTTCACTCTTACACTCATGAGCTTCTGCTGCTAAGTCGCTTCAGTCGTGTCCGACTCTGTGCGACCCCATAGACAGCAACCCACCAGGCTCCTCCGTCCCTGGGATTCTCCAGGCAAGAATACTGCAGTGGGTTGCCATTTGAGCTGGTCAATTAGTATAGATTCAGCTATTATCCTGGAGAAGGCAATGGCACCCCACTCCAGTACTCTTGCCTGGAAAAGCCCATGGACGGAGGAGCCTGGTAGGCTGCAGGCTACCTGCATGAGTATCACTTCTCACTTTCATGCATTGGAAAAGGAAATAGCAACCCACTCCAGTGTTCTTGCCTAGAGAATCCCAGGGATAGAGGAACCTAGTGGGCTGCCATCTATGGGGTCACACAGAGTCAGACACGACTGAAGTGACTTAGCAGCAGCAGCAGCTATTATCCACAGGCAGACAGAGGGTCCCTAAATTTCTATCTCCCACCCTAAGCTCTCCCCTAGACTCCAGTGTCCCATCTCTAGTTGCCTGAAACACAATTCTATGGGGATATTCTGTTAACGCCTCACATTTAACAAGCACAAAGCACTATCTTCTTGATCCTAATTCCCAACCATACAGGTTCAGAACTTCACCCTAATTTGAGACTCTCCATTTCTTAGAGTCAATGTTAAAACTCTCAGAAAATTCACTCTTTCAAAATCTCTCTTAGCTCTGTGTTCTTTCTCTTCAAGGGCCCTGCCCTAGTCTAGCCCCTCCTTCTTGTATTGATTGAACTTGCCTTCTAATTGGTTATCTCTCCATCCATTGACTTCTCCAGTGATTCACTGTGAACACTGCTGCCAGAAAACTCATCCTAAAAATACTACTTTCACCATTTCACTCTTCTACTGAAAAAGTATAACATCAACCATCATCTATGAAGTAATCATGCCCTGCTCAAAACAATTTAAATCTGATGAAGCCTCTTGACCTAAGTTAGGAACATCAATAAACAGCAAAAGACACCATGGGGAAGCAATCACTAAAAGCCAGAATGTAGGAAATTCTACAGGACAAATGATCTGGCTTTGTCAATAAATAAATTTCTAGAGGTAAAAATGAGATGGACAGGAAATTATACATTAAAAGAGTTTCAAGAAACTTAATAAGCACACTGTTGTGTTTAAACCTTATTTGAATCCTGATTTAGACAAACTGTAAAAAACATACAATTAGGACATTTGAGAAATGGGAAATGTGAACACTGACTAGATATCTGATAATAAGAAAATTATGCCTTTAGGTATGATTATGGTTTTTAAAAGGAGACCTTATCTTTCTGAGATTCACAGTGGACCACAGACAGAACAATATGCTCTCTAGGACTTTTGTAAAATCAGGGAAAGGGAAATGGGCAGGGGTAGAAACGAGGCAACAGGACTATATACTGGTAGCACTGGCAACTGTGAAGATGTGACCATGGGTGCATGGGGGTTCATCAGACATTTCTTTGTATTTCTGAATAGGTTTGATGTTTTCCATAATAAAAACCAAAAAAAAAAAAAATTGTAATGGCAGCCTATGGCCAAAAAAGGCAAGTCCAAATTGCCCAGTCTCTATTATTTAAAGATCTCTATGGCAGTCAAAATTATTCACTTATTTTTGGTAACACTTTCCAAAACTCATCCAAAAAAACCTCCATTCTTCCTAACTCTCTATAATACGATGTGTATTACGTATTCAACCCTAATCATGTTTCATGTTCCAAATCTCTCCTTGCCCGTGAGCTCATGTACTTTAACCCATTCTGACCTCCTCCTCTGTGATCTCTGAAATTTCTCCCTGGGACCATAAACAGCTCTGTATTGTTGTTAGTTATGTTTTTGTCCCACCTCCTTGCAAAACTGATTTCATAAACTTCTTTTACCTGTACATCTTAAGAGAGAAATGTCTTTTCCTTTAGTTAACAACAACCAACTTCCATTAATATAAACCTGAAAAACTTATATAAGTAATAAACAGGGGTGGGGAGAGAAGAAACAAAACATCTGTTTCTTATGTTTGCTGTCTTTGGGCTACTAAATAAGTAAAGTTGACCAAAATCTCAAATGGAGATTACAGCACAGTCATTTAGTTTTCCTTTCCCCTTTAAAGTGTGTAGATATTAAACAGCATTTTCCTGTCTTTATGGAGCTTCAACATGCTATCATTATTTACTTCATAGAACACACACTCCCTCCTAAACATGCCACAGTGGCACATCTTTCCAAATAAAACTAAACTCACTTCTTACAAACTTCTCCCAGCCCTTAAGACTTGTCTCCTAACAGTCTTGGTTTTATTATGACCACATCTATAACTACTTGCTCATCGTAGCTCTTAACCAGATTGTGCACTAGAATCAGCTGGAATTCTATTAAAAGAGGCTTTGTAGATGTAGGATCCACAGGTCATTCTGTTTGGGAGGAAGGTTCAATGACTACTAATACTGTGACTACTAAGATATTCAGAACATTCGGGTTATCTAAACTGAAGCCACTGGCAAAAAACATAAATGAGATCATTTTTTTGACCCTATAGGGTAAAGCAAGGGCTTAAACCAATTTTAGTGAACTTAACAAAATACCTGGCATTTTAGGATTGGAAAAGCCAAATCTCTATTCAGCGACTGATATCCACTGAATCTTGAAATCCTTAATTTTCACAATCTGAAAACATGTATACATATACAGGTATAAATAAAACTTCTTTACATACACTTAGTAAAATTCCTAATAAGACATATCCCTCAACCCAAAATCTTTCAAAATACAAGAACTAAAATCATTTCGACTAAATGAGTCAACTAAAAATATCATAGAATTTCCAGTTGAATGTCAACATGTCAAAGTCCAAGCCAAGGTAGGCATTTAAATCACTGACTGAAACATTTTAAAAGAAGGCCAGGGCCAGCTGAGTTCTACACGTGACTCTTAGGTGCTGTAACGGAGCCTTGAACTTGAGCAACCGCCACGAATGCACTGGGAACCAGAGGGTCTCCTTGGCTGCCCAGCACTTTCTGCTCTCAGTAATGAACATAAAACAACCTACCGAGAGTCCTAGGCAATGGAAACTGACTTAAATTTAGAGGAAGATTTCTACTTTAACTTTCATGTGTTAACTGCATTCCATTCATCGGGCAGCACACTATCCATTGACAAGACAGAACAGACATCCCAGCACCTTTCTGAAGACTCAATGGCCTGGCTGACAGCATGTCTTTAATATGCCACTCAAAATAGTGGCTATCAAAGAGCTTTAAAGGCTGAGAAATGAAGAGAAACTATTTCTGCAAGAATAATCTCACAAGTTATCCGGCCTAAAATACTTGGGGGCGGGAGGGAAACCTAGTTTTCCTCTAAGAGGAATAGAAGGAAGAATCCTCAGCTAACCAAAATATCAAATGAAATAAAAATCTAAGAAAAACCTAGTTTCAGACTTGGATTCAAAATAGAAATTGCATTTGTCCCCTTGAAAAACCCTCCAGGTCATGGGTCAGTACCAACACGATTTGTGGATTTTCACACCTGACAGCAAACTTCAAGTTCTCTCTGCAGGAGGGTAGTTTTATCACTATTTAAACATTTCAGTGGCAGTTAACGAAAGTAAGATGATGTCCCGTCCTGTCTCTGTTCATTTCCAGAAAAAGAGATCGGGGTGCTGTAAAGTGAAGTGTCTTGTGGCGTCACCGCCACTGGTTCAACAGTGTGATTACAACCCCCTGCTTCCATCTGCACAACACGGCCTGGTACATCCAGGGCTTGCTTACACACGTAAGCCAACAATGACAAAGAAAGCAGTTTTGTTTTGAAAAGAGATGAGGGAAAAAATGAGTTGTTGTTATTTTTTTTCCAGAATCAAAACACCTGAAAGATATGTTTGTTCAAAGTGATCCTCTTCTTTCCTCTGTTAAATCCCACAAGAATTGGAGTATTTTGTGTTTCTAGTATACCACAGTCTTACACACTTAAAAATGTGCAGTCAATGGTATGACAGGCATGTCATCAAGCAGGTGACATTTGGGAAGGTGCTGCTGCTGCTCAGAGGGACAAAAACACATATTCCTATTATCACAGTTTCAAAAAGAGTGTAAAATTGAAAAGGGAGTTCAACGGTGTGTGGTCACAGAGCTGACACCAGGAGAAGACGCTGACACCGTTACTGTGACGGCTACAGCCTTGTCTCCACGCACGGCTGTCTCCAGACACAAACACGCTGAGACAAATGAGCCTTCCAACTACACGACGGACTCTGCCTGCCAGGGACAGCCCAGGTTCCAGTGCAGAAAGGCTGCCAAAGTCTCCACGTGATCAAAAATTGTTTTCTTTTCCAAGATTTAATACACAAAAGAGCATTTCAATTTTTCAGCAAGAAACACTTTCTGTTCAAAGAAACACTGAAATTCGAACTCTATAACACTTGAAACTCCATTTATATGATCCCGTCACCTTCATTCGTGTGGGTACATGCTTACTACATGCATCCATGGTTCTCAACTTTGTCTGTTCTCCAGGAATGATCTTAACCTAAAGAGCATTCCACCAACAAGCGTAAGAAAACTAAATTGGCCCTAAGCTCCAATACTTTGGTCACCTGATGAGAAGAGCCAACTCAGTGGAAAAGACCCTGATGCTGGGAAAGATCGAGAGCAGGAGAAGGGGCGACGGACGATGAGAGCACACAGTTGGCCCCAATAGCTTAAACACTAAAACATCACTAAAATGCCTGTCATACGAAGAAGCAGCAAAAGCCAACTACATGGTTTTAGAGTTCCCAAAAGACTCCTAAAGGTTTACAAATCTTTCTCTCTTCACTGTACTCCTCTAACATGCTCCATGAAAGCCTGTTGTTTACTCCACTATAAGACAACATCTCAAATAATATAACCCACTGACTCTCTATTAGCATACAAAATACTAATAGTAGCCTTGCTTTAGTCTCCAGCCGCTACACCCAGCCCTTTCAATGCTACCTTATTAATCCAACTTCATCTCACTACACGCCAGTCAAAATCCACCACGGGCCAGTATCACCTAAAACAAAGTTCCTCAAACTTGGACGTGCATATAGGTCACCTGAAAGGATTATTAAAATACAGAGTGTACGGCCGCACCCCTAGACTTTCTGATTCAGTAACTATGAAGTAGGAATAAAAATCTGCATTTTTAACATGCTCCCAGGTAACACGGATACTGCTGGTCCAAGAAACATACTTTGAGAACCACTGGCCCAAAGCAACAGTTCCCAATTACAGGATCTCAAACAAATGAATCACCTTAGGAGCTGAAACAACAACCCCACAAAATCCAGTGCTTATCTACAGTGATTCTTATTCAGAAGGTCAAGGATAGGACTAGGTATCAAACTGGAGGTAAATTTTCCTGACCTTTCAAGATGATATACACTGATTTCTGTCTGGCTTGTACTATTTCTGATGAGAAGTTAGTGAAAAAAATTTTTTATCACTGCTTCCCTACAGGCAATGTGTCCTTTTTCCCTCTGGCTACCTTGAGGATTTTTTCTTTGCTTTTCAGATACCTGATGATAATATGTCTAGGTATGGTATTCTTTGTGTTTATCTTCCTTGTGATTTGTTGAGCTTCTTGTATCTGTGGGTTTATGTTTTTCAACAAATTTAGAAATTTTGGGTCACTGTCTCTTCCAATAACTGACTGCCCCAATCTCTCTCCCCACTGTCGGTATCTGCAGCCACACAAATGCTGGATTCCATGATATTGTCCCATAGGCCATTATGGCTTTGTTCACTTTTCTCTTCAGTCTATTTTCTCCCTGAACTTTAGTTTTGGTTGGTTTTGATAGATTTTTCTTGAAGTTTTCTGATTCTTTCTTCTACAGCATGCAATCTGTGGCTAAATATATCTGGTATATTTTTCATTTCATATATTAATCTTTATCACATTTTAAAAATTCTGGTGATGAGTCATATTTTTTGGCTTTTTTTCAAGTATAATAATTGCATGCTGGACAACGTGGTGAATCATTATTGAGAATCTGGATTAGGTTACTTTAGAGTCAGTTTCGTTCTGGCAGGCGGTTAATTCACGAGTGGATAGGCTAACACTGTAGAAACCTGGTTTGGAGCTTTATTATGTGAAAGTATAGTATCCCTTACTATATGGTTAGATTAGCCCAAGTCCTAACACATAACCTTTCTGGGGACATCTGAAAGCACAGGATGTTCACCAAGTTCTCCTTACACTGGCTGGTCTGAATTCCAATGCTTCCCAGCGTTTGGCAACTTGTGCAATTTCCATTCAGCTCAGTCCCATGATAGCTATTTGCCACGCCCTGGAGTGTGTGAAACTTCATCTCTGACCAAAGGCTCAATAGCACTCTTTTCAGATTTCTGGGGCTCCTTCACTCTGCAATTCCCTTTCCTTTGGTATCCTAATCCACAAACTACAGCTGCTTCCACATCCCTGAAACCTGACCTCTGCTTCATCTGCTTAGAGTCTGCTAATCTCTGTTCTATTTCCTACGTCACAGTTTGGAAAGCATCCCCAGAGAAGAAGCTGGGATGAACGTGAAACTGACCTTATGTATTCTCTTCTCTCAACTAACATTCTGATTACTTGAGTCCATCCAGTTTTCAAGTCACTTTCGGTAGGAGGTAACCTCATCATGGACAGAACTAGGTGAATTTAATTCTATTTTTGAAACAGCTTTAAAAATCTATTATCTTGACAACTATACATCAATAAAAATTAATTTTAGAAAATCTACTGTCTTATCCTTAAAATAAGTATGTAACCTGAAAAGCTTATGTTTCCATGACAGATGAACAAACCAAGACATAAAATATTAAATAACCAGTTTCTGAGAAATAAAGATATTTTATCCAATACACAAATATTCAACAAGCACCTACTATGGTTCCATGGTAATCAACATAGCAGCAAAACAAACTCAAGGAATATAGTTGCAATCTATATTCTTTCTACTGAACCATCAATAAAGCACAGACTACATCCAAAAAACTGTCTAATGAATGAATAACCGGGAATCAATCAATCTACCAAGAGCATGCCTATACTCTCGAAAATGAATACAATTTACATTCATGATTTATTTTTTCCTGCAAAGACTCCTATTTGCTATGCAAATAATTTCATTTCTACATAGTTACATTTTTCAATTCCCTATATATACTTATTCTTTTTCCTATTAGTAGATGATGTCTAACCAAGTCACTTCTATTGAGCTATGTCAAATTTGTTTCCGCTAACTCTTAATTGTATTTCTCATTTTCATCTGACCAAATCAAATACATTTTCCTGGCGCATGGAGAGAAAATATAATAAAATTTCTAAATACCACCTCTGCAGCATCACACCAAACACTAATATCATTGCTCCGATCATCAACAAACCAAAGTGATAACATTTATACTTTACAGGTTTATCTTCATCTCTCAATATAAGCTCTTGACCTGTCTTTTACCCCAACATATTCAAGAGCTGACTATACGAAAAATGGTCATAAAATTAAGCTACATGTATGTTTATAAAACAGTGTTTAAGAACATTTTCATACTGATTACATAAACATATGACTAATTCCACCAAAGTAACGTACGTTACAACAGGAAGTCAAATACTATAGATTCCTGATCGCTACATATTAAGAATGTCCCAATTTTAAAGTCTGGCCAAAAAAATTTTGTTTTAAAGGTATTTTGAAGATGACAGAACTCCATAACATCAGCAACCATCACCTTTAAATAGAAACACGACATTCTCACTCTGTCTATGAGTAAGGAAATATTTTAGGTGGCTGGTTTTTTTATGTTCCTACCTGTTATTCTGAATCAAGATGGCACCCTTTGTCAAAGGACCTTACCTGCAGAACATCTTGGATCTTCACCCACACATCGGCCATGTCATACAATTTGACATCTTCCTGCTGACTCAGTGGAGTCACCACAGTGTCCTGCAGGTATCCCAGGACCACAGAGTGTGCCGTGGCTACAGCGTTAAACTTGTCAAACAGCAACTCCAGCAGTTCTAGAAGTAGCCTAGTGAAAAAAACAAACATTTACATATACACACACACACAACTGATTGACACTGGGCTGCAAGAAAAACATCAAGCTAAAGTAGCACATGGCCGTGTTAAACAGCACATTGCATTTCAACAGGCTGCACTTCAAAGTAACCTCTGAAATTTTATCTAGGCCCAGATTCCTCTGTTATAAAATGGACATGGTGAAATCTGACTGAGAAATACAAGTAGTATACAATATCAGTTAACACGTGAGATCTAAAAAATAATACAAATGAGTCTATAAACAAAACAGAAAAAGAATCACAGATATAGAAGACAAACTTATAGTTACCAAATGGGAAAGGGAGGGGGGAGGGATAAATTAGTAGTACAGGATCAAGGATACAAAATACTATAAATAAAATAGATATTAAGAATTTATTGTATAGTGCAGGGAACTACATTTAATATCTTATGATAAATCTGTAATGGAAAATAATATATAAATACATAGAGAATAATATATAAATATATACAGAATCTCTACATAAATATAGAGAGAATTGAATCACTCTCCTGTACATCTGAAACTAATGTTGTAAATCAATTATACTTCAATTTTTTAAAATGGACATGGTGTAAAAATTTTAAAGAGAATTGTAAAGGCCATGAACCAGCAGTAGCAGCTTAATACACAACTGTTTCCTTTTTAACATCATTCAGTGATCTCTATACTGTATGTTCATATAAGAAGTTTTTCTAAGGAATTCAGGCAATCTTTCAGACAACGGTTCAAATGTTACACAGAATATGCTATTCTCTAGCAATAAATTGGGCACTCTGGTAAGGACACTAATCCTTTTAGTCATGGAAAGCTGAGCTTGCTCCCATTCAAATGTGTGGCCTTACTTGCCTGGAAAAAAAAAAAAAACACACACACACACCTGCCAAGCAATCTGACTTTCACCACAGGGAGCAGCTTAAGGCCTCCGCATTATCTCATTTTTCATAGTGAGAGATGCTGGACACATATTATTACATCAATTTTATACACTCAAGGGCACAAAATGAGGTGCAAGGCAGCTGAGCCTAGAACAAAAGCTGATGTCCATGTCAGTGCATTCAGCCATCTACCTCTCACTGTACTTTTACAACATAGATGTATATGCAGAGATGGCTCAGAGTTTATATCATGGATGCAGAGTAATTCCCCCATCTCGAGCCTTACAGCATCACTGATCACCCATGCGTGGAATCATTCTTTCCTTTTCTGGACTTGAATGGTAGTATATCCCACTTTTAAGGAACGTATCACATGCGGCTGACTATGTGACTCAATCAATGTGGGTCACTTATTTCTATACAGACATTTCACCTCCCTTCCCCATTACTAGTCTTTTAGAGCAGACACTGCTTTGTACATCATTGTATACACTGGAGCACTCAGAAGAATGATCAGCAAATATCTGCTAAATGAATTTCATGTGTATACCATGAACAAGTACAGACAATCTTGGAATGTGACTTTTATTGTATAATCTGTGGCTCTCAGTTCATAGTTCCTATGGAGACTTATGAACCAACCTGGAAAGTAGAAAAGGAAAGCAAAAGAGCTTGTTGGCAATGTCAATTAACAAGATTTTATTACCATAAATAAGAGGCTATAACTACAATCTCATCAAAACGTATAGCATATTATCTATTCCTATGGCTTCTTTACTGCCCAATTACTATAATTAATGTGCTAACGTGACAGCCAGTAACCATCTTATGATAAAACCCTAATATCTCTTTGACATTTTAATGTAGACAAGACAGAATCAATAAAAATTTATGTAGGCTTCCGAGTCTGGAATATACATATATAATTTAGAATTATACGCTGTATTTGTAAACAGGACCCATTTTACCTTTGAATGAGGATTTTTTTAAAATCTTGTAAAGGTCAATTCACACTTATACTCACATTTACCTAAAATAATTCTTGATATTCACCTCTGTTATATGACATCTACTCACATAACAGAAGAGAGCAGTACAACGGACAGGAAGATATATCTAACTTAACAACCGAAATAGTTAACTTCAGTGTAGGTAAATAATCTGGATAAGAATGGTATCTGGCATCATACAGAGAATATACCTGATTAAGCTAAGGTTCTACTTTTCAAATAAAGATTTATGTTGAGTGTGTAAAGTGTGGTTCCCAAATGTCAGTCCACAGACCACAGTGCATTTTTCAGTGGTAGAGAGAAAAGTAAGACCATACGCTGATGTTTTACAAAAGTAAATGTATTTACTTTTATCCTTTTGGTATTCTCTTGATACGAAAGATCTTATTTCCGTGACAGCAGCTACACTCCCAAATGTCCTTACTTGACAAAACTAAAATCTAGTAACACTATGCTATACCCCAACATTCTCGAAATGATTTTTTATGGGGTCACAAAGAGCCGGACACGACTGAGACGACTTGGTACAGCACAGCATAGGTGACTTGTAATATTTTGTTAGTTTCAGGTATATAGCAAAGTGATTTAGTTATAAACAACTATCTATTCTTTATTGGATTCTTTTCCCATATAGGTTATTACAGAATACTGAGTAGAGTTCCCTGTGCTATACAGTAGGTCCTTGTTGACTATTTTATATATAGTATTGGGTATACGTTAATCCCAATCTCTTAATTTATCCCTCTCCCTCATCTTTCCCCTTTGGTAACCATAAGTTTGTTTTCCAAATCTGAGTCTGTTTCTGTTGAAATGATACTGATTGAAATGAAATGAAATGAAATATTGATTCATGACATTCAAAAGCATGAGACAAATTCGTGCCCAACTTCCCAATGGCATGAAGTTCTAGGTACAGGCCTAACAAACCCGAGATAAAACACACTGGAAGAGAGGTGGCTCCTCCAACGGGAGGGGCTGTTGCTAGTTAACTCCAGGGCCACCAGACTCCATGACTGCACACACCTTGGCTTCTACTCAGGACAAGAGCAACTCGGCAATGAGGGGCAGTGCTCTGTTTAGAAAAGAGACCTAAGGAGGAATTGAGGTGTAAAATGAGATCCATGGCATCATAACATTACGGAAATAGCAATCTGTTTAAAATGCTGAGACAGGGCCACTGCACCTGGAGGATCAAGACCAAGATAGATCTGTTGCAGTGTGACCATCAAAAGTCATAAGAGAGGCTACATGGGGAAGAAAAGAGGGAAAAGAGCCAGGCCAGAAGTGGAGAGATTCTACCTGCCACTCTGCCTACTTTGAAACATCCACCAATTTCCAAGACAGGAAAACCTTCCTCTGCCTCCCCACAGAACAATCTTGAATATACCAATAAAATCTGCAGCTCAGACAGTAAAATTTAAAACTTTTATGCTGCAAGTGATATCATCCAGAAAGTGAAATGGCAACTCAAGAAACGGGAGAAAAATATTTGCAAATAATTTACCTGATAAAGGATTTGTATCTAAAACATCTCAAGATTTCTTATAACTAGTATCAAAAAGACAACCAAATTTTAAACTGGACAAAGGATTTGAATATATTAAACAGTTCTCCAAGGAAGATATATGACTGGACAATAAGCAAACAGAAGATGCTCAACATCTTAGCCATCAGAGAAATGCAAACCAAAACCAGGAGATACCATTTCAAGCTACCCGGATGGCTTTAATTAAAAAAACAGGCAAAAAAGCATTGGAAAGGATGTAGAGAAATCTGAACTCTCAAACAGTGCTGGTGAGAATGCACAATGCTGCAACTTCTTTGGAAAACAGTTCGGTGGTCCCTCAAAAGATTAAACACCGAACTACCACATGGACCCAGAAATTCCACTCCTAGGTACGTACCCAAGAAAAACAAAAAACACATATGTACAAAAACATGTACACAAATGCTGACTGCAGCATTATTCATAATATTAAAATATTAGTAAAACAATAATAGTAAAATCTTAAAAGTGGAAATAATCCAAATAGCCATCAACTGACAAATGGACCAAAAAGAAGTGGTACATTCATACAATAGAATATAATTTAGCTATCAAAGGAGATAAAGTACTAATACATGCGACAACATGAACCTTGAAAATGTTATGCTAAGTGAAAAAAAGTCACAGAAGACTACATATTGTGTGATTCTATTTATATGAAATACTCAGAGTAGGCAAAGTCTACAGACGGAAAATATGTCAGTGGTTACTTAGGTAGGCGGGAATTGCCCACCACAGCATATGGGTTTTGTTTTGCAGCAGGGGACAAAAATGTTCTGGAACTACATGGCGGTGATGGTTTCCCACCCTGTGAATATACTAAAAACCACGTTTCAAGGTGTGATTTGTGTAGTATGTGAACTATATCTCAATAGATCTTTTTTTTTTTTAATCATCAGCTGTGGCTCTGAGTTAGGACACTGAGGTCTCAATCCCTCCCCTGTGGTGAAGCAAAAATACATACAACAGTGAAAAAAGGAATCTGATGTCTCAAAAACTGGAGTATCATTAATACTGATTCCTGTGGACTCTCATTACCAGGAGGACATTAGCTTTCCTCTTCTGGTTCAGTTGTTTTGTTTTGTTTTCCCCTTTCTCATATAAATAACCTGAAAAGAAGAAAAAGATGCACATTCTTTCCCAACATTGAAAATTCCCAACCCTGTAATTACGAGAAAATCTGTCAACTTCACCAAGTGTTCCCATCTGAAAAACCAAAGTATTAATTAATAGCTGTTCCAGGAGCTTCACACGACTGAAGGATGGATCACGTTAGAAAGTGGACAGAATTAGTGGAGGCAATGGTACCATAATTAAAGAGGGAGGGGGGTTCAGGATCCCTTTGTTGGAGTTGAGCAACTCTGAAGACAATGGTTACCTTTTCTGATAAAAAGACAGAGAGAGAGTGGGGAGAGCAAAGCGGGGGGGGCGGGTAGTAGGGAAAGAGAATGAGAATGAATTAAAGTGAAGACAGAAATTCCTGAAGGACTCCTTCTGGGTTTAGATCTGAAGATGTTAAGTTTAAGGTGTTATGCACTGGTACTTGTATATGCAAGTCAGGAGCTCAGGAGACAGACTGATACTGGAAATTTACAAAGTGATAAATATTTGAGGGAATGAGATTACTCAGGGATAATATGCAGAGTAAGAAAAGCAAGCCAGACTCAGCATCAATACTTCCTGAAATAGTAGCTGTGAAAAGATGGTTAGGAAGCAAGGAAGGAGGAAGAAAAGAAGACAGGAAGGAAAACTGTAGGAGACAAAGGACAAGAGAAGAGCAAAAGAGGCAAGGCCACATGGTGGCCGGTGGAGGTCAAGACAGAAACATAAAACTCACAGGTCCTGGTGACCTTGGAGAAAGGGCTCCAGGGGAGCAGTGGACGCTGAACTCAGCATCAGGATGAGGAGTGAATGGCCAATAACAAAGAAGAATCCAAGTCAGCCCCACACTTTGCCAAGGCCCACCATTCCTCACCAGCACATGCCTGCCTAAAAAAGAAAATGAAAAAGCAAGATGACTCTCCCTCAATGCAGCAGAGAGAGACCAGGCATCACTCACATAAACAGGACATACACTGCACTGGTCTGGTCCAATTTAAAGCTACCAGAAATAAATGGAAATATGTTGTTAGCGGCAGACACACTCAGGATAACCCCCACACAAAGCCCTATGAATGTCATTCTCCACTCTACTCTCCCCACCCCACAAAATATTAACTAAAGAAGAAATAAAACAAGACACTGCAGCTAGCTCAGCTGCTTAAATCCTGTTAGGCTCAAGGTTTTCACCACTGATCCAAAAGACAAAAGAGCAGGCAGAGTCATTAAACTACCAGACAGCAGTCCTTACACTGAACTGAGTTAAGAAAAGGCCTCAGACAGGAATAAGCCTAAGAATCATGGAGATGAGAATTCCCATTAACTACAATTTCTACCAGTCAGAAGAAAATCTCTCTCTCACACACACACACAGGTTATTTCCAGAGTCACAAAATAGTATGCAATAATATTCAATATAACATCACAGTTGGTGAAAGAAAACTTCATTCCTGAGATGGCAATGTGGTATAAATGCCTATATGCAGGACTGGCATTAGAAAGCTAGACTTGGTACCAGCTCTCTGCTGAACAGCCATGGGATGATCAACATATCATCAGACTGTTCCAAAATCTCAGGCTCCTCAAACACAAATTTCCTCAGGTGAATTTCCTCATTATAAATTGTGAGAATTAAACAGAAAACTCAAAGTGGAAGTATACTGAAAAGCAAACTCAGAGCAACAGTAAACTTCTTTCTGTACCTTTAACAGTTACCACCCAGAGTAGGAAAACAGGGAGAGACAAGCGATACTTCAGATGTCCCCATGGGCCAGCGGCATCTCTGTTCTTCCCCCAGCTTAGTGAAGTCCTGCTTGTATTGCCTAAGATACACTAGTACCATCCCAACAGAACCCTTCTTTAATTACGTTAGTCGGAGGCAGGTTCTGTCACTGATAACTAAGAGAGTCCTAATCCACATTGCTCAATCTCTCAGTCATGTCTGCATGACTCTTCTGCAACACCATGGAGCAGGCTGGGGAAGAGGTTCCTGATAAGGCACCCCCAGAGAGGCAGAAGCAGAGTGGAAGAGTTGGAGGAATGGAGCCAGGCTCCAGGCTCCTCTGTCCATGGGATTTTTCAGGCAAGAATACTGGAGTGGGTTGCCGTTTCCTTCTCCAGGGGATCTTCCTGACCCAGAGATCAATCCTGAGTCTCTTGCACCTCCTGTGTTGGCAAGCAGATTCTTTACCACGAGCGACACCTGGGAAGCCCAAATTCACATTATAAGAACCAATTCCTTCATTCCTTTTTGTATAATCCCTCCAAACAAAAGCAGATGATCACAATGGACTGAGAGAACTGACAAAACAGTGACGTGTATGGCCCTTCTGGGCCAGAGAGTAAGAACACAGCCCCTGTGTGCATGTGGGATTCTTCACCATCTGAACCACCAGGGAAGCCCCCTGCTGACTCCTTCTACATGGTGCCCGCAGCTAACGCTCTCGCGATGGACAAGATCTCCAGTGAGGCAGGAGTGAGACGATGACAATGACGGCAACAATAAGGATCACGACAGGGACCACTATACCAACACAGCCACTCCGATGACAACAGGCAGGCACTGCACAGAGCGCACGCGCAATCCTCACGCCAACTCTATGAGGAAGGCTCCATTTGTAGTCCCCGTGTTATAAACAAAAAACTAAAGCTCAGAAACAGAGAACAAAGTGTTCAGTCTGGGACAGCATTTCTTTTAAACGGTGTTAGAAAAAAAAAAAAAAAGGAACAAATTCAAGAAAAGAGGCAGAAGAGTTAAGAGTACCGTACAATGTTAGGGAAACCAAGGCTGCCAAGAGTCAATGAAACTGCCCATAATTCCTCTACCTTCTCACTGCCAACCAGTTTTTACCTCTGGCATGCTATTAATTCTCACAGAAGTCTCAAATCAGCATTTTGCTCAATGTAAGATACGTACATTACTCCACGTAAAACAGATAACCAACAATTACCTACTTTATAGCACAGGGTAAACAGCATACTATGCTTTGTAATAACCTGTGAGGGAAAAGAATCTGAAGAACAGATGTATATGTATAATTGAAGTACTTTGCTGCACACCTGAGACTAACACAACACTGTAAGTCAACTATACTAATAGAGAAAAAGGGAGAGAGAAAGGAAAGAAAAGGAAAGACCCTCTTCAGTCCTTATTCAAGACAGTGCAGCACTTGCTTCTATTGACCATGCTCTCCTCCTTGAAACGCTGACTTCCAGCAAATGTTCCAGCAAGGCTATCACCTGCTCCCAGCAAATCATAGACTCCATTCCTCCGACTCTTCCACTCTGCTTCTGCCTCTCTAGTGATGCCTTATCAGGAACCTCTTTCCCAGCCTGCTCCTTAAGTGCTGTCAATGCTGCTCAATCCTCACACTCGCTCTAGGTGAGCTCATTCACCACTGTGTCCTCAAACATCCACTCCCTAATCTCCCAAACGTATCTTCTGTCCAGATGGCTCTCCTGAGCTGTCGACCTCAAACCCAACATCTCTTAAATAAAACTCATCATTCTCCTCCCCAAACCTGCTTTTCCACTTACCTAAGTCAGTGAATGGGAGTCACTTGATCCCAGCAAATCATCCTTCCCTCCCTCTCTTCCTCAAAGCCAAATAATTACCAACTTCTTTTATTTCTACCTCTTTACTGTCTCTAGAATGGGCTTCAGCCTATTGCCACTGTTGCTCTGCTCATACAGGCTTTATTTTCTCTTCCCTGGATTGCTGAAACAGCCCTTAGAGGAGTTGTCTTTCCCTTAGTCTTCACCTCCTCTTCTCTAAACTGTAAACTCAATGAGGTTAAGAACTGCCTGATTTATCACTGTATTCCAGTATTTGTCATAAGAGTAAGCGTATGACAGGCAATAAATATTTGTTGAATCAATGAATGAAAAAATGAGCTCTAGCAGATGAGAGAGATGGAGACCCGATTGCAGATAACAAGTGATGAGGAAATACGTATTAGATATTACAATCTCCTGGCTTCAGCACCCCACAACAAAAAACATTTCACATGAAATTCTCTTCTCAAAAGACAGCCTTATCAACCTGAACGCGAGAACCAAAAGAAATGTAGTTACAAGATGAAAGATATATGCATCCACAGCTAACTTGAAAAATAATGTAATAAAATATATCTTGTGTTTAAAAAAAAAAAAAAAAAAAAAACAGGGAAGAGTCAGGTGAAGCAAGTATTTGTTCTTTAAACATCCTTCCAATTACCTGGCAGGTTTTGAAAATAGCCTGCTTACAGAGGCAAGCAAAATGTTAACAACCTGTTCTCTTAGGTATCCTACTAACTTCCTACCCAGAGCTGTCCCTATGCATCTCATGTTGGAATGCCACTATGAAAACAGGCAGAGGATTAAGAAGAAAATGTCAAAAAATAGTCACAGTTGCATATGGCAAGAAATGTCTATGGTATAAAGCTATATCCTCAAACTGCGAAAAATGTTCAATATTTAAGGTGAGATTTGACTATCTGAATCTAAATTTAACATCCAAGGAACCCTGAATTAGTCATTTGGCTGGAAAACCCATTTTAGGAGCCAAGAAGCTGCCTTACTTGGTCACGAAGCAAAGACACACACACAAGGTAGAAAATCAGTTTTGTTCTGCTACTTATCTGCTGAGACCTTAATATCAGGTTCTGCATTTCCCATGGACAGACAAAGGCAAAAACCACAGAATACTTATTTCCCTACCTCCATGTTCTAAAAGACAAGAAACTACTAACCTCTGAGCTTAGGTTTTCTATGAAAAATTATAAGAAACTGATCATCAATTATGTCATATCAAAGCGGTCTTAGATTTACATTCCTGTGAGATATCACATACACATTTTCATAATAAGCTTGGCTGAACTAGTATTTTTCATTTCAAACAGGACATAGATGCCATTTAATCTTCAAGGTTATCTAATATCTACTTCTAAGGGATGAAAATTAGTTTCACCACTTAACAACAATCTTCACATAAGAAGAAGTTACTATTTAAGGAGTGCTGACTAATTCCCATCTGTGCTATGAAAAGAATAGGGAAAAAACTATTAGCAATATAGAATGGAACACCCTGAAAATGAAAAGAACTGGGTCCTGGCTCTAGTAATTTCCTTTCTGTGTCATTTCCCTACTTGTCAAGTCAGCCTCTCATGATCAGTCTCTGAATTCTTAGATGACCTCGAATGAACTTCTAATGTGTGGCAAATTAGTGACTGAAACTAGAAAATAAACCCAGGCCTTCTTTCTCTGAATTAAAGTGTTAGTACCATTCTTTAAGCCTTTGCCAGGACAGTCTCCTCAACAAAAGGGGATGAGAAAACTAACAGTCACGTGCAAGAGAATGAAACTGAACCACTCTCTCAACACCAACACACACAAAAATCAACTCAAAATGAACCACAGACTTGAACCTAGAACTGAAACCATGTAACTTACATGAAAACACAGGGATAATAGCCTCAACATTAGTCTCAGCAATGACTCTTTGGATTTCACACCAAAAGCAAAATAAACAAGTAGAACATAAAAGTAAAAGGTTTTGCCCAACAAAGGGAGCCATGAACAGAATGAAAAGCAACTTATGAGTGGGAGAAAATATTTGCAAACCATATATCTGATAAAGGGTTAATATCCAATATATAAAGAACACACAATTCAATAACACAAAACACAATCCGATTAATGGGCAGAGAAACTGAAGAAGACGTATTTCCAAAGAAGACATACAAATGGCCAAAAGGTACACAAAATGGTGCTCTACATCACTAACCACCAGGGAAATGCAAATCAAACCTACAAGGAGATCACCTCACACCTGACAGAAGGGCTATCATCAAAAAGACAAGAGACAGGATGGTGGGAGGAACGAGGTTCAGGGGGAGGGGGACATATGGATACAGTACAGTAGAAATTAACACTGTAAAGCCATTACACTCTAAAAATATAATTTTAAAAAGAGATGACAAGTGTGGGGGAAAATGTGGATTAAAGGGAACCCTTGTGCACTGTTGGGTGGAAAGGTAAACTGATGCACCACTGTGAAAAACAATATGGAGGTTCCTCAAAAAATTAAAAGTAGAACTGCCATATAACCCAGCAATCCAACTTCTGCATATATATCCCAAAGAAATGAAAACAGACTATCAAAGAAATATCTGCACTCCCATGTTCATGCAGCATTATTCACAACAGACCAGATGCGGAAACAGCCTAAGTGCCCATCAATCAGTGAACAGATGAAATACAGTGGAATATTATTCAGCCATGAGAAAGAACATCCCGTCATTTGTGACAATATGAAGTGGACCTTGAGGGTATTGCTGCTGCTGCTGCTAAGTCGCTTCAGTCGTGTCCGACTCTGTGCGACCCCAGTGTTAGGCTAAGTAAAATAAGTCAGACAGAGAAAGACAAACACTGTATGTGTTCACTCATATGTGGAAACTATAAAAGCCAAAGTCAAAGGAATAGACCAAGGAGGTTAAAGGGGAGATAGTGGTCAAGGAGTATAAACTTTGAGTTATAAGATGAATAAGATCTGAGGAGCTAAGGTAAAGCATAGTGTTACAGTTAATACTGTATTATATACTTGAAAGTTGCTAAGGGAGTCGATCTTAAATGTTATCACCACCAAAAAAGAAATGGTAATTATGTGAGGTGATGCACATGTTAGCCAATGGTGGTGACCATTGTGAAATATTTAAGTGAGTTAAATCAGTATGTTGTACACCTTAAACCCACACAATGCTATCTGTCAATTACATCTCAACAAAGCTAGGAGAAGAAAAGCCCTTCATCCATTTGAAAAATAATATACTGTCGTAACAGAACATTGGAAAAATTATCCACAAATCCACTTAAATACAAGAGAAGTTATGATTTTAAGTGTCTATTCTTATCACTTAGTTGTATATTAGTCTTTAGTACAACAATGTACAAGGTTTCTAGGGGAACTGTCTAGGTACCTAAGTTATCAGTCTGCATCTCAAGTCAATTAAAACTCATTTACTCTGTGGCCGCTGATCACACTTCTTAAGGAGTCCGGCTGTTGCTGAGAGGGCTGCCACTGATCATTGCAGGGAGCATGGGTCAGAGAAGGGATGTGTGGCCATGAATACCATTCTTCTGAGGAAGGACAAAATCAGGCCCAGGAAACAAGCTAGGACCACCATCCTTATGAAAGCCAGAAAGCAAACTTCCATGGCAGATAAGAGGCAACTTCTCCTCTGAAATCCACCACCACCAACCAGCTTTGTGAACTGTCAAGTCATTGCAGCTCTCACATTTGCTTGGGCAAATCTGAGATTAATAATAATGCCCCTGCCTGTGATGAGGCCAACAGTGAGCCTCACTCAGGTGAGGCGCCAGATGGCAGGCTGCTCTGCAAAGCATAAATGTTACAAAACTGCAGAACTCCATGATGTCTCTGATGTTATAAAGAGCGTTCTCAAATTTTAGCACACGTACAATCGTCTAAAGTAGAGGCTCCTGTGGGCCCTGCACTGAGGTATTCCAATTTAATCACTTCTCCACCATGGGGAGAATCTGCATTTCTAAATCTCAAGTGACAGCGGTATTGCTGATCCTTAGACCCCACTGTGTGTACTGCTGAGAATTTTTTTTAATAGAAAAATTGCTTACTCTTATTTTAAAAGTATCTTTTTTGCATTTTTCTTACCTATTCATTCATTAAACTTCCTGGGCATTTGGTATGTGCCCAGCCCTAAGTCAGGCTTCAAACACAAAGTGAACCCTCGTCTTACAAACTTACACCTCAGTCTGATTAGAGAACATAATGAGAACATGGACCAGGAGCTGGAGGAGCCCAGAAAACACGAAATAAAGCCTAAGATACACACGAAGGTACTTTAATCATATGTGACCTCACTCCTAAACATCACCAAGGGAAGAATTTCATTTGACCCAAGTCTGTTTTTGTGTGTTTTTGCTACAAGAAAGAGTCAGCGCCAGTTTAAGTGTGGAGTATGTCTATATTATGACACCAACAAGCATGAAGAGAATGACAAGATCTAAGGCAGCTCCTACCATCCGCCAAATAGAGAAGTGGCCTTGATGCAGCATGAAAGCTGACACCTAAGTAGTATTAGCATAATCTGAAATGTACATTTTATTCATTGTTTCCTTAAACTGGCCCAATCTCTAATTGAACTTCCTATAGTATGCAAAACAAGAGAAATCAAAAGCAAATGTTTTGCTTTTACCCTGACAAATGCAAAACAAAGATTTAAGAAATGTTCAACACTGAGTAAGACCTCTGGCCCATTCAGCCAAGCACCCTTTCTCCAAAGGACAACATAAAATCAGAAAGACAGCTGTCCAACTGCACGTTTACCAAAGAGCTATAAACATACCCATAACATGGGTAATGTTATTAATTCACCTGATATGTCAAGAAGATCTCATCAATGAACTTAAGTCTTACAAGAAAGCATGCAGATTTGGGACCAGTACTACCTTTCATGGTAATAAGCTGGATGTTTCAGTTAACAAACAGTGTAATAAGTCCCAGAGGTAAAGAAGCAGTTCCTTTCATTTGTCCTAAAAATATTTCAGTTAGGCTGCAGGTGATTACATTCCAGTTGAGGAATAGTGGGATATTTTTCTGTATGTCTCTGGTCATCTTAGTCACACCTTTCAGTGTTCAATAGTTTGGGTGTATTTAGAGCATATTCTCACTGATAAGTGTAATCAGAAGTAGAGATTTAATCAAATGGAATCATAATCAATGAAGTTAAATGTACTCGCTTCCCGCTTGCTTGCATTTGAATTAACCACTCATCCAAATTACATCGAAGCCCGCCCTGATGTCAAGCATGTCCAAGTGCTACATACAGCGCCTGGGAATGGCTACAAGAAGCCACCAGGACAAACGCTTGACCTTGCTTGAAAGCTGCTCTTAAACGATTTTCCTGTAAAATAAGATGGCCAATTTCACCAAATCCTATATTTCAGATATTTAGAAGAGTAACTAATAGAGAAAGAAGAGATGAAAGGAAATGCTCTTATTTGAAAAATACATGCCTGACTCTAGCCACAGATATAAAGAAATCGTGAGAAATATTTCGTTTCTCTTTCCATGAGCACTGTACTTGTACCATAAAACTAACCTTGGGACTGGAGCCTTTAGATATCTCAGAGATAAAACCACTTTGTAAGACTGGCCTATTAAAACAGTATGCCTTCAAGTTCTGGACTCTGAATTTTTAAAATATTTGGAAGTACATTTTTCCAACTTTTAGGACAATAATTCAGTGTATCTCCACAAATCTATATCCTGTGTAGACTGAGAAATCAAGAGGGAAAAAAAGTTTTAGGAAATGAGGCAAATACCAACTATGAAGAAAAACATGACTATAAAGCAGATAAGTATATGTTACAATTATTTAGCCAGCATCATCTCACACGGACAATCCATTACATGACAGATACTTAGGAGGCAGAAATGAAAAGGGTATACAGTTGATTACAATACAATGTAATACATGCTAAAGATGTTTAAAAGTAGCATGGGCCACTCCTTCAGATACCAAATCTCTCAAAATCATAAATACTAAGATTGTACTAGAAAAAAGTTTGGAAAATTTTATTTATAATCTATGAGTGAAGAAGAACTAAGTTCTGACACAAAATCCAGACCCTTTAAAAATAAAATATTAATAAATACAACCTCATAAAAATAAAAACAATGTATACATGATCAGACATCATAAAGTCAAAAGAGAATGCAGCTGGTGGGAAATTACAATATAAATTTCAAAGAACTAATTTTCTTGATATATAAAGAGTTCCTTCAAATCAATAAGACAAACATAATGGAAAAATGGGTGTTCACTGAAAAGGAAATAAAACACTATTTGACCACTGTATTACTGAAAATTTCAACATTTAAATAAGTCTACTTTTAGGAAAGGATAATGAACCATCCTGCACCTATCACCCTGATTCAACAATTATCATTTAACACTAATCTTATTTTAGCTATCACTACAATCACCTTCAATCCAGATTATTTTGAAGTAATATATCCAGATATAACACAAATATCATAACAAAAAAATTTATTACACAAATAGGAAGTTTAATCTCAAATTTTCTCTAAAAAATACAAATCGAAACCATCTTGAAAATACAATTTTTCGCTGATCAGATTGACAAAGATAAAAATGTTTATAGTACAATCTGTTTACTAGGGAATACAGGACCTCTCAAACATTATTGATGACCTGAAAACTTGGTATTATCGCCACGAAAAGTACACTTGGCAATAATGATCAAAATCTAATCAACCATAAAACTCTCATCAGCCAGCAGAAAAAACTGAAAACGGTACATCAAGAATTGGATGCTCTCCTTCTCACATCTTATACGTCAATGTCAAGGTAACTGCACAGCTAGAATAACTAGTAGTAACTAGAAGCAGGTGCTATCAAACAAATGGAGATGGCATAAAAAGGTAAAAGCCGCCTTACTTATTTAAAACATTCATACCATACACCCTAACGCCCACCTACCCAGACCAGATTGCATCCCCATGGTTATATGCTCTTAGGGCACATTTGCTCTTCCTCCATGGTACTTAAACACAATTTGTAATAATACAGTTATCTAAGAATTCTCTAATGCTCTTCTTCCCCTTTAGACTTTTAAACTCCATAAGGATGGGGATCATTCATATTTGTTTGATATTTTAAGACAGTTCCTGGTCCATGACAGATATTCAATATAAGTAGAATTCATTCTTTCATTCAAAAAATATTTATTATGGGTCTGGTGGACACTATGCCTACATTCTAGAGATATGGTGGTGAACAAGGCAAAAGCATTCTGCTTTCGAAGCTTCCATTCCAGGAATAGTCAAGAAAATCACACATACACACACACATCACAAAAAGCAACTTAATGAACATGATCCAGTTGGTCTGCAAACAGGTATTTTTCCACACTAATACTTCCAATCAGAATTTCCATTTGTAATGATCTCTTTCTTTCTTTTTTATTTTTATTTATTTATTTTGCTGTGCTAGGTCTTAGCTGTGGGCATGTGGGATCTAGTTCCTGGCCAGGGATCAAACCCAGGCCTCCTGCTTTGGGACCACAGAGTCTTAGCCACTGGACCCCCACAGAAGTACTGTAATGCTTTATTTTGATTTAAATAACCTGTGTAACACTGTAAATTAATTCTTAAATAATGAATTTATTTTTCACATTAACTTAACAGCTGCAAAACTGGGAGAGGGGGACCCATAACTTCACTATCCAAACACAAATATTTTAGCATTAAAGCATATTTCGCTCCCATTTTTCCATGAATCTTTCCTCAATACCACAGTGAGCACAGAATATGCAGTGCTCTCTTTTTATATCGGACACTTAATCTTCCCTCATTCATAACAGAGATGAAGGTACAGGGCAGAATGATCTTCCAAAAGGGGGAAAAGGTCTCCCTGGCAGTCATGGCATCCACCTGCCAGACCAGCAGTTTTACCAAGGTGGAATGATCCTTCAGCACCTCCCCATTCTGCTTTCATTTTTAAATAGGATCATTTTCAAATGAGTTGAGTGGTTGTTTCACACAGGCCAATCCTTCTCTTTTCCCAGTTCTTCTCTCTTCCATATTCTTGACAAGCTACAACAGCTGTGAGAAGATTTTGTTTCTTCCCTGCATTCCTCATGCTTTTCTTGCTGTTGTTTAGCTGCTAAGTTGTGTCCAAGTCTTTGTGACCCCATAGACTGTAGCCCACCAGGCTCCTCTGTCCATGGGATTTCCCACGCAAGTATACTGGAGTGGGCTGTCATTACTTTCTCCAGGGAACCTTTCTGACCCAGGGGTAAAACCTGTGTCTTCTGCATTGGCAGGCAGGTTCTTTACCACTGCACCACCAGGGACTTATTTGCTAAATAATAAAGAACCTCCTCCAGCTTTTTTGAAACAAAAATGACAGGAAATGTTCATGAGCTAGATTTTGGAAAAGAACCAATAACTAGGCAGTGGGATTTGAAGAAACTGATTCTGAGCTGCACAGGCTGCAGGCCACACCAACCATCTGAGACTGAAGACACCACCTGGCTTTCTGAGGAAATTATGGGTAGCAGGTAGTTCTGGGAGATTTTAAAGCACATGTTCTCCTAATGTCTATCAAGTTGGTGACAACAGTAGTTGAATATTTTCCTTTCATAGTAAACAGAGGTTTTAAGACACTACAAAATGGATCAAAAGACAAAATATTTCTCCTATAAATAGACAATCGGAGAAGGCAATGGCACCCCACTCCAGTACTCTTGCGTGGAAAATCCCATGGACGGAGGAGCCTGGTGGGCTGCAGTCCATGGGGTCGCTAAGAGTCGGACACGACTGAGCGACTTCACTTTCACTTTTCACTTTCATGCATTGGAGAAGGAAATGGCAACCGACTCCAGTATTCTTGCCTGGAGAATCCCAGGGATGGGGGAGCCTGGTGGGCTGCCATCTATAGGGTCACACAGAGTCGGACACAACTGAAGCGACTTAGCAGCATAAATAGACAATAGATAGATTGGGGGTCAAGAATAAAATAAAAGTGAGGGACCTGGTGATTTTTGAAAATTAGCTGTGAAAGTATTATGGCTCTGCAGGAAGTGAAAGTCCCACTACCTAGAGAAATAGCACACAACATTAATTCGCTTTACTAGTCTGGTTCCCACTACTTTTCTAGAGAAATAGCACACAACATTAATTCGCTTTACATAAAGACAAATGAAAACAGGCCTGCAGTGCATCACAACCAGAATATATTTAAGATGATGATGCTGAACAATGAAACTTCTAGGGAAAGTTATATTCTGGCACCTAGCCTCAGAGTAGCATTTATATGCTAATGACCGGAACAAGTTATCTCATCGGGAGTGGGAACTAATGGAGAGAGGAATTTTGTGGAAGGATTCATGGTTCTTTTGTCTCTGCTCCATCTTCCTTTACGGAAAACAGACTCTTGTCCCTTTAGCATAAGATTCCTTGACGGGTAAAAGAGAATAGTAATAATGCAAACTGTTGAGACTTTGCTTCTCTCTAAAATAGTATCACTGACACCTCCCAGTACAGTTTAACACAAAGTACCATGCAAGCTTCAAGAACCATCTGCCAACATCCTTTCTAAAATTCTAGACCTCTAGAAACAACAGTGCCATCACTTTGGAATGAAGTTTCCCAGGTAATTAATTCTTGGAGTTTTATAGCATTAGTTGGCACATAGCCACTACAGACTTGCTCTAAATTATCAGTTATTTGGAACACCAACCCAAGAATTTAGTCTTTGACTTTCAAAAAGAATGGTTGAATCAAAATATTTGCTTTCTCTGTGTTACTGTATAATAAAGAGTTTTGGCCCCAAATTTCAGGTTTGTAGACTTTGTAAAATGGAAATCATGTTATAGGCATGAAACCAAGACAAACAGCTTGTTCGCAAGCCAGTGTCCAATATATCCTGCCTACAAAAGCCTCTAAAATACTGACAAAACACGAAACTTAAAGGGAAAAAACCCTCCTGCTGACTCATTCTTCACAGAGAAACATTTATTATTTCCTGGGGCAGTATGCTAAATTTCCACTTCTATTGCTGTAATTTCCACTTGTGAATTTTGGAAGGGGTTGAGGGAAGGGAAGCAGAAGAGATCAAAATCCTAGGAAAGATGCATTGCTTTTAAGGGGACTGTAATGAGAACTGCAGAAAAGTTATTGATCCATGCCCTTTTCCTTTTGTTTCCAGTATATATTATAGTTGTGCTGTTTCCCCATGAAAGTTCAGTGTTTTCATCCAGGGACTTGCAGCAACTGGGTAAATAGCAAATCAGAATTCTGGAGTGTTCATTAGTAAAGAGGCAAAAGGCCTTCAGGAAAATCCAGGATCCAGGCAAAGAAAAAAGACAAGCACAGTTCAATCTGGAACCATTCCCAGCTTCTCTGGACCACAGTATGAGAGATCAATGAACATGAAGTTGAGAAAGGAACCAAGAACAAATAAACTTATGTATTCATACACAACGTATGCATGGAATGGTGCTGACTGGCACTGTTCTAACAAACTCTAACCATATAACCTCATCTAACGAGAGCTAGCCTGTAAGCCTGGTATTACTGGATTGGCCAAAAAGTTCATTTGGATTTTCCCATAACATCTTATGAAAAAACGAAAGAAATTTTTGGCTGACCCAGCATTTACAGAACAGAAATTCAAAGTCAAGTCTTCTCAACTCCAAAATCCATGCTTTTCCAAACATGTGCTTTGACATACTGCATGGCAGAAGAGGGGTAGAAAATGCTTTCTTTACCAACTGCACTATAGAATGAAGCTTACCAGAGAATTAATTTTTGAAATTCCAAATCGGGAAAGGAGTACGTCAAGGCTGTATATTATCACCCTGCTTATTTAACTTATACGCAGAGTACCTCATGAGAAATGCTGGGCTGGATGAAGCACAAGCTGGAATCAAGATTGCTGGGAGAAATATCAATAACCTCAGATATGCAGATGACACCACACTTTTCACAGAAAGCGAAGAACTAAAGAGCCTCTTGATGAAAGTGAAAGAGCAGAATGAAGAAGTTAGCTTAAAACTCAACATTCAGAAAACTAAGATCATGGCATCTGATCCCATCACTTCATGGCAAATAGATGGAGAAACAATGGATATGGTGACAGACTTTTATTTTCTTGTGCTCCAAAATCACTGTAGATGGTGACTGCAGCCATGAAATTAAAAGACACTTGCTCCTTGAAAGAAAAGTTATGACCAAGACAGCATATTAAAAAGCAGAGACATTACTTTGCCAACAAAGATCCATCTAGTCAAAGCTATGGTCTTTCTAGTAGTCACGTATGGATGTGAGAATTGGACTATAAAGAAAGCTGAGCACCAAAGAATTGATGCTTTTGAACCGTGGTGTTGGAGAAGATTCTCAAGAGTCCCTTGGACTGCAAGGAGATCCAACCAGTCCATCCTAAAGGAACTCAGTCCTGAATATTTATTGGAAGGACTGACACTGAAGCTGAAACTCAAATACTATGGGCACCTGATGCGAAGAACTGACTCATTTGAAAAGACCCTGATGCTGGGAAAGACTGAGGGCAGGAGGAGAAGGGGACGACAGAGGATGAGGTGGCTGGATGGCATCACTGACTCAATGGACGTGAGTTTAAGCAAGCTCTGGGAGTTGGTGAAGGACAAGAAAGCATAGCGTGCTGCAGTCCATGGGGTCACAAAGAATCGGACATGACTGAGCAACTGAACTGAAATGAATGTGTAATTAAAATCAGTGTTATTTAGAAAATCCAAAGAATATAAAAAACGTAAGTAGAATACATCAATTTCTTTTTTTCTTTTTCTTTTTTTTTTTCTTCTCTTTTTTTTTTTTCTTTAATAGAAAATTATTTAATTAGTATACATGTGTTCCCCATCCTGAACCCTCCTCCCTCCTCCCTCCCCACACCATCCCTCTGGGTCATCCCAGTACACCAGCCCCAAGCATCCAGCATCGTGCATTGAACCTGGACTGGCATCTCGTTTCATACATGACGTTTCACATGTTTCAATGCCATTCTCCCAAGTCTCCCCACCCTCTCCCTCTCCCACAGAGTCCATAAGACTGTTCTATACATCAGTGTCTCTTTTGCTGTCTCGTATACAGGGTTATCGTTACCATCTTTCTAAATTCCATATATATGCGTTAGTATACTGTATTGGTGTTTTTCCTTCTGGCTTACTTCACTCTGTATAATAGGCTCCAGTTTCATCCACCTCATTAGAACTGATTCAAATGTATTCTTTTTAATGGCTGAGTAATACTCCATTGTGTATATGTACCACAGCTTTCTTATCCATTCATCTGCTGATGGACATCTAGGTTGCTTCCATGTCCTGGCTATTGTAAACAGTGCTGCGATGAACACTGGGGTACACGTGTCTCTTTCCCTTCTGGTTTCCTCAGTGTGTATGCCCAGCAGTGGGATTGCTGGATCATAAGGCAGTTCTATTCCCAGTTTTTTAAGGAATCTCCACACTGTTCTCCATAGTGGCTGTACTAGTTTGCATTCCCACCAACAGTGCAAGAGGGTTCCCTTTTCTCCACACCCTCTCCAGCATTTATTATTTGTAGACTTTTGGATCGCAGCCATTCTGACTGGTGTGAAATGGTACCTCATAGTGGTTTTGATTTGCATTTCTCTGATAATGAGTGATGTTGAGCATCTTTTCATATGTTTGTTAGCCATCTGTATGTCTTCTTTGGAGAAATGTCTATTTAGATCTTTGGCCCATTTTTTGATTGGGTCATTTATTTTTCTGGAGTTGAGCTGTAGGAGTTGCTTGTATATTTTTGAGATTAGTTGTTTGTCGGTTGCTTCATTTGCTATTATTTTCTCCCATTCTGAAGGCTGTCTTTTCACCTTGCTAATAGTTTCCTTTGATGTGCAGAAGCTTTTAAGTTTAATTAGGTCCCATTTGTTTATTTTTACTTTTATTTCCAATATTCTGGGAGGTGGATCATAGAGGATCCTGCTGTGATGTATGTCAGAGAGTGTTTTGCCTACGTTCTCCTCTAGGAGTTTTATAGTTTCTGGTCTTACGTTGAGATCTTTAATCCATTTTGAGTTTATTTTTGTATATGGTGTTAGAAAGTGTTCTAGTTTCATTCTTTTACAAGTGGTTGACCAGATTTCCCAGCACCACTTGTTAAAGAGATTGTCTTTAATCCATTGTATCAATTTCTTCAAAAATTTAAAGTACATCTGAGGGACTCCATACAAAGTAAGCTATTATTTCTCTTTAAATTTGCTTATCTTCTTTCTAAATAAGTTTTTAAATTCCTAAGTATAAAGAGTAGAACTCCTTCACAACAGGCTAGCCTGATTATGATACTGCCTAGGACACAGTGTCCAGCACCTCCCAGGAACTCATGTTATTTGAGCAACTCAGAAGAAATGTTCTACTTTGCCCTCTGTTCTCAGATAAAATCGTGGTTTCCATTGGCCTTTCCCCCTCTGATGGCAAATTCTTGCCTTGCCCATATCTGGTGCACATAGAAGGCTGAGGAATAGAATAGAGAAGCAGGAAGGAGGGACAGAGACCCATGTAGAGTGAATCTTGAATATTCTAGGAAAGCCTCAATTTGAAATATCTTCTCCCATCATCAGATAACATCAGAGTATTAAGCTTTAAGCCCAGTGTATGACAGTCAAGAGAGTCAGAATCAGAGGATGATTTGGTTTTCCCTCATGAAAGAAGAATTATGAAATCCAAACCTTATTAGTTGTTTTAAGTCCATAAAGGAATTCCTGGGACTGATGCCTACTGGCAAATATAACATCACCACACATTGAAGGAGAAAGCATGGGACAGAGGAAAGACCAAGGACTTGCACTCAACTCTAAGACTAGCCACTTGTTCTGTGACCTTGAGCTAATTACTTTATCTCTGATCCCAGTTTCGTTAACTGTAAAATGTGGGTACTAAGTAAGTAGCTCAGAAAGTTGTAATGAGAATTAAATAAGGTAATATACATAAATTGCCTTGAATACAGTTTAGTGCTTAAGAAATATTCAATAACTGCTATTTTCTTAGCTTTGAGTATGGACAACTTCTCAACTACATCCAAAACCAGCTGAGCTACACTCATTCAAGCTGTTTTCACCAATCTGAGTTTGTATGGTCCACAGCATCCAAAGTTCAAGAAACAACATCAACTTGGTATATATATACAAAGGAGTATTACTCATCCTTAAGAATGAAATAATGCTATTTGCAGCAACGTGTACAGACCTAGAGAGTGTCATATTGAGTGAAGTCAGTCAGATGGAGAAATATCTTTTGACATCCCTTATATGTGGAATCTAAAAAGAAATGATACAAACGAATTTACTTATAAAACAGAAACAGACTCACAGACTTTGAGAACAAGCGTACGGTTGCCAGAGGGGGAAGGATAGGGAAAGGGACAGTTAGGGTATGTGGGATGGAGACATGCACACACTGCTGTATTTAAAATGGATAACCAACAAGGACCCACTGTATCACACAGGGAACTCTACTCAATGCTATGTGGCAGCCTAGATGGAAGGGGGCTTGTGGGAGAGTGGATACATGTATTAATACAAGTATGGCTGAGTCCCTTTGTTGTTTACCTGAAATGATTACAATATTATTTGTTAATTAGGTATACTCTCCAATACAAAATAAAGTTTAAAAAAAAAAAAAAAGAAATAACATCAGTAAAGAGTAGAACATGACTTAGTGACTAAACAACAAAGATACATATAATACTTACCACTCCCTACCCTTCAAAAGGTATAGTGAGTACAGTTAGCAAAAACCTACCTTGGCTGGTTCTCAGCCGTGAGGTTCTCTCCCCTCTGATAGTCACTGTCAGCCACCTGAGTTGTAGACCTCTTCACGATTTGCTTAAGTTCCTGCTCCAAGCGTTCTGTGATTGCCTTCACTGTCTCTGGGATCTTCTTCAGTTTGGCCAGCCCCTTGATGAGGATGCCCATAAAAAGGGTGCTGTTCTCCTCTGGATCCAACTCCAAATCTTCCTTGATGTCCTGGAGGCTTATTTCCTTCACTGTTAAAAAAAAAAGAAAGAAAGAAAAGAAAAATCAATCAGGAGCCACAGACTGCATCAGATCAGATCAGATCAGATCAGATCAGTCGCTCAGTCACGTCCGACTCTTTGCAACCCCATGAAGCGCAGCACGTCAGGCCTCCCTGTCCAGCACTAACTCCCGGAGTACACTCAGACTCATGTCCATCGAGTCAGTGATGCCATCCAGCCATCTCATCCTCTGTCGTCCCCTTCTCCTCTTGCCCCCAATCCCTCCCAGCATCAGAGTCTTTTCCAATGAGTTCAACTCTTCGCAATAGAGGTAGGCCAAAGTACTGGAGTTTCAGCTTTAGCATCATTCCTTCCAAAGAAATCCCAGGGCTCATCTCCTTCAGAATGGACTGATTGGATCCCCGTGCAGTCCAAGGGACTCTCAAGAGTCTTCTCCAACACCACAGTTCAAAAGCATCAATTCTTCGGCGCTCAGCCTTCTTCACAGTCCAACTCTCACATCGATACATGACCACTGGAAAAACCATAGCCTTGACTAGATGAACCTTTGTTGGCAAAGTAATGTCTCTGCTTTTGAATATGCTATCTAGGTTGGTCATAACTTTCCTTCCAAGGAGTAAGCGTCTTTTAATTTCATGGCTGCCGTCACCATCTGCAATGATTTTGGAGCCCAGAAAAATAAAGTCTGACACTGTTTCCACTGTTTCCCCATCTATTTCCCATGAAGTGATGGGACCGGATGCCATGATCTTCGTTTTCTGAATGTTGAGCTTTAAGCCAACTTTTTCACTCTCCACTTTCACCTTCATTAAGAGGCTTTTGAGTTCCTCTTCACTTTCTGCCATAAGGGTGGTGTCATCTGCATATCTCAGGTGATTGATATTTCTCCCAGCAATCTTGATTCTAGCTTGTGTTTCTTCCAGTCCTGCGTTTCTCATGATGTACTCTGCATATAAGTTAAATAAGCAGGGTGACAATATACAGCCTTGACATACTCCCTTTTCTATTTGGAACCAGTCTGTTGTTCCATGTCCAGTTCTAACTGTTGTTTCCTGACCTGCATACAAATTTCTCAAGAGGCAAATCAGGTGGTCTGGTATTCCCATCTCTTTCAGAATTTTCCAGTTTATTGTGATCCACACAGTCAAAGGCT
>NW_011495080.1:4249552-4267501 GCF_000754665.1 Bison bison bison
TCCTGCCCTGCATACAAATTTCTCAAGAGGCAGATCAGGTGGTCTGGTATTCCCATCTCTTTCAGAATTTTCCAGTTTATTGTGATCCACACAGTCAAAGGCTTTGGCATAGTCAATAAAGCAGAAATAGATGTTTTTCTGGAACTCTCTTGCTTTTTCCATGATCCAGCAGATGTTGGCAATTTGATCTCTGGTTCCTCTGCCTTCACAGACTGCATAACCACATCCAAACCCAGTATGGGTCTAAAACAAGGGACCACTCCCTTAAAAGGAATCATAAACGTTTTTCAATTTAATTAAAGTATACTTATACAGTAACTCTCTAAGAATCACACAAAAAAATTATGTTCCTCAAATTATACCCAACCCATCAGTTAATACAGGGTAGAAACATTAAAAGTAAGCAAATCTCCACAGAAAATTTTCTACACTTCTCCAATGAGTCAGTTGGTTCATGACATTTATCAACATTCACTGTATATAAAATGCCATTTTGATGCTGCAGAATTCCAAAGAGCCACACCAGTCTTATATTCATACTGATTAATTAGGAGTGATAAGTAGCTTGATAAAAAGACATAAATACATGTGGAAAAGAAAAGACATGTAAGTTAAAAGTATAACAGTAAGAGATGAATAAAAAGAAAGGAAAAACAGTATGTACAAGTGAAACAACTGAAGAATAGAAGAATATTCCCTAAATACAAAAAAAAACTTTCTATTTTTCTTTAAATACATGTAAATACATGTCTAACATAATATCATTATTTACTAAAGATAGGTCTTGCTAATCCACAGAAGTTTTCTGAGTAGTAGATCTTTAGACGACAGCTTTCATCTAAACCATAAGGTTTGGGAATGAAAGAAATAACTTCTAACACTGGCTTTTAACCCCTGTGGGAGTGGAAAGAAGGCAGGGCTGGGCTCTGAGACGCCTGTCATCTACTGAAAACCACAGGCCTTTCCCTCAAACTAACACACACACAACTAACGCTTCTCATATAATTTGAGGGGTTTCCACAACAACCAGAACAACTACAGGTCAAGAAGCTCTGGCCTAAAAATAATCTTCTTATTTTACGAATGGTGGACTACAATGGACAAAAGCAGAGTGAGTAAAAGCCTAAGGATGGACCGCAGTGAAGTTGCTCCCATCCTCCCCTCTCTCCTTCTCTCTTCTAAACACCTGAAAGGCTTTTAAAATGGGATCCCTTCAAGACTTCCCTGGTGGCCCACTAGTTGAGAATCCACCCGCCAATGCAGGGGACACGGGCTCGATCCCTGGTCCAGGAAGCTCCCATATGCCGCAGGCAAACTAAGCCCGAGCGCCACAACTGCTGAAGCCCACACTTCAAAACCTTTACAGAGACTTTTGAATTTTTTTAAAATGTGGCTCCTGAAAGACTGTGTACATTCTTCTTTAGTAGATTCAAGCTTATCTATACTACAGACCCAATCAAAGTTCTTCGGCACGCCTGGAGTATTTTGAAATTTATTTAGGAAAGAATAAACATATCCCAGTATATGGAATAAGTCCTTTTAACCACCGGATAAAGTCTCTGAAACCTCTACTTCAGACAACATGTGCGCTACTCCCCCCAATTTGTTTTTTTTTGCTCCCAACTCATAACACGCACTAATGTATAAACTTAATGACTTCACTTCACTTAATGACATCCATGATATAATTACTTACACAAATTTGTTCCTAAGTGAATAAGCCCTCTACAGATTATCCATAATGCTGTTGCCTTAACTTCAACTCACTAGACCAACCCACAACAAGAGAGAAGACGACAGAATGAGCAAATCCATATGGTTTCCTTCACAGCATAGAGGGCATCTGATGATACGGTAATTAATTGTAAATATTTTAATACTAGCAAACTGGGAGTAGAACCAAGAAGCTTTCAGCCTCTAAACTGACATGACAGTTCTGAAGCCAAGCGAAAAAAAAGTCATCAATATTTCCAGTCATGACATTCCAAGAACAGACATTTTAGTTACTGGCTTTGTTTTATACATAAAGAACTGGACACCTCAGGCCGCAGAATTACTCCATCCTGCAAAAGCAGCTTCAACAGTAGAAAAGGACTTAGTGGCCAGGGAGCCATCTAAATGCAGCAGGGCAGAGAGGGAAAATGAAGCAAAAGCTCTAAGCAGAGCTTTAGGAAGGAAAAAAAGTAATAGAAATTCAGCTGGGACAGAAGGATCTTCACGAAAGAGCACATGAGTCACAGACAAGACACATCAGAGGACCAGCTAATCGTCGCAACTTGCACACGTGCTGGGTGACGACGAATGCTGGATGATGAGGTACACTCAGTTGAAACCAACAAGCCCCTAGACTACATGCCATACAGGTACTTATATGCACACTAATATGACAGATAGCCTATTAAAAATAACAAATAAAGTATGAATAATATAATGCCACAGCCCCAAATGGCACATTTGCTTACAAACTTATCTTTCTGTCTCCCAAAATCTTCTAGAGCATAAACACTGAACAGAGTCAATATTAATTAATGTATATCTATTTCACTTGCATCAGCTGAAAATTAAAAGGAGATTCTAAAGAATAATATAATAAGCCATGAAGACTCATCTAATAATCACAAAAACCCGGTGAGGTCAGATAGAATTATTGGTGCTTTAAAGGAAAAAGCCTTGTACAAAAATAATTTAGCTGAAACTCAGCAAGTCTTCACACCATTAGAACAAAATATACATATTTCAATACTGATAAACCCTAAATCACTCTCTTGTATGTACCTCTACTGTTATAATATGTATTCAATGTTTTAGAACACTTTAAAATTAGAAATACTTTATACCTTTCCCAATTCTCTTATCTTTGATATTTTTATATTTACTTTTTTTTTTCTTTTTGCTGAGGACCTTATCAAGTGAGAATTTCTTGAACTTGGTTTAGAAGACTTTAACCTATAGGACTGTGTTAAATGTTAAAAGACTTTGATGTTCTTTAACCAATTATTTCTACTAAAATGTTACTGGTCCCAATTGTTTCTTTTAGACACCCACATATTACTAAACAGGTAAACAGACAAGACAGGACAGGCAGATAAGCATGTATATCTACACCTCAGTGGATATGTGGGATCGTGGAAGGCGGGTTTAACTAGGACACTATGGTAGTCACAAAAGAATTAATTAGATGCTATCTAAGGTCTTTTCAATCTCTATCATTCCCTGATTCCATTAAACTGTAGTTAACTCTAGGTATCTCTGGTTCCAAGGCCTACAGCTAATTATAAGAGCCTATTTAGTAACAGACAAGCAAGGTGAACAGTCTATTTATGCAGCTAAATATCTTATAAGAGAAAACTACTTTTCTGTTCATCAGTAAATACAGAAAGCAACCTAGACCAGTCCCTGGCCACTTTATTTTTCTCAGTTTGTTTGGTAAGAAGATAGGTAACACAGGCCAGGCCTATACACATGTTATTGAACAGCAGGAGCTAAGAGCTTTGGTAATACACATTAACCTTTTATTGAATATACGATTTTATTTATCATTTATCGTTACACATGTCAGTTAAGGCATAAGAGATAATGGTACTATTTCCTATAGAAGTTCCTATAGATGTCACTCCTTACACTATGCAGGGTCCATAAATTACGTAAAGTTCATAAATATGATTTCAACCTATAGAATTTACATGCTGTATTCAAAAACATTATCCCTGTTTAAGAGAACTGTCACTATTAATCAGAATTCAGCATTAAAAAAAAAAAACTTAAAAAAAATTACCAAGTCTAATTAGACCACAAAGTATCAACAGAACTGTACAATGTCACTCTGCCCTCTCTGTTCTGAGCCTGGCCTCAAAACACTGACAATATTCTTAAAGGGAAAATAAGAAAGTTACCACTTAAAAATAATTCTTATGCTTCTGATCAACCTGGCACTGTAAACTCATACCTAAGATACAAAATCTGCTCAAAACTCAATTATACATAAAATATAAGCTAAGGAATTAAAAAGAAATAGTTAGCTCAAAATTGACAACATCATTTCTGTGGACAAGAAATGCAAACAAGTCGAGCCAGAGTGTGTGTCCAGGGAGCTTTGGGTGGACAAGCAGGCAAAGGCAGGCAGGATTTGGCCCATATAGAGCTAGAGACTTAGCACGCTCCACTGGACAGGTGAGATGACAGAAATCCTTTAGGCTGCAAGCACAGGACCAAACCAAGCTCCAGACCCACACTGGTAGGCTACTGGCCTCATCAAATCCTTATCCTCCATTTATGCCCCAGTGGAGCGACTTGGTCAACGACTTATCTTAAATACCATTGGGTTCACCAATGAAAAATTACCTCTAACATCTTCTATTCTAATTAATGCACCCACTGCTGCATATTGAGAGAGCACTATCTGACGCACTGGTTGCCTCTGGAGTATAGAGTCTTGATTAGGGTCTTTCAAATGTTAACTAACTACCCCCAGAGTGTGCATTCCTGATTAAGGTGCTTCAAAACTGTTAACTAAGCACCCCTAAGGTGCAGATTAAATTACTTTAAAGAAAACTACAGACAATATAACACCCCACTCCTGAAAGGAGGCTGCCAAAAGCTGATGACAGCTGCTGCTACTAGGGGCAATCATTTCCAAGGAGCCAGGAGATTTTACAGCCTCAGCATACGGATAGTTTCAATTCAGAGGTGAAGATGGAACCCCACACTGCATTCAGTTCTGAAAACACAATGAATATACATTGATCCTTCCACAGTGAAAGTGGGCTGAGGGGAAAATGATGGTATGTTTGGAGAGAACATAGAATGGAGTACTCTATTTGGATAAAAAACAAAACTAACATCTGTTGAATCAATTTCATTGATGATATAATGCACTCAGTTTAGTTCAGTCACTCCGTCATGTCTGACTCTTTGCAACCCCATGGACTGCAGCACGCCAGGCCTCCCTGTCCATCACCAACTGCCGGAGTTTATTCAAACTCATGTCCATCAAGTCGGTGATGCCATCCAACCATCTCATCCTCTGTCATCCCCTTCTCCCCCTACCTGGAATCTTTCCCAGCATCAGGGTCGTTTCAAATGAGCCAGTTCTTCCCATCAGGTGGCCAAAGTATTAGAGTTTCAGCTTCAGCATCAGTCCTTCCAATGAATATTCAGGACTGATTTCCTTTAAGATGGACTGGTTGGATCTCCTTGCAGTCCAAGGGACTCTCAGGAGTCTTCTCCAACACCACAGTTCAAAAGCATCTGTTCTTCAGTGCTCAGCTTTCTTTATAGTCCAATTCTCACATCCATACATAACTACTAAAAAAACCATAGCTTTGACTATGGATCTTTGTGGGCAAAGTCATGTCTCTGCTTTTAATATGCTGTCTAAGTTGGTTATAACTTTTCTTGCAAGTAGCAAGTGTCTTTTAATTTCATGGCTGCAATCACTTTTGGACTTTCTGCAGTAATTTTGGAGCCCCAGAAAAATAAAGTCTCTCACTGTTTCCCCATCAATTTGACGCGAAGTGATGGGACCAGATGCCATGATCTTAGTTTTCTGAATGAGCTTTAAGCCAACTTTTTCACTCTCCTCTTTCACTTTCATCAAGAGGCTCTTTAGTTCTTCACTTTCTGCCATAAGGGTGGTGTCATCTGCATATCTGAGGTTACTGATATTTCTCCCAGCAATCTTGATTCCAACTTGTGCTTCCTCCAGCCCAGCATTTCTCATGATGTACTCTGCATATAAGTTAAATAAGCAGGGTGACAATATACAGCCTTGAGGTACTCCTTCCCCTATTTGGAACCAGTCTATTGTTTCATGTCCAGTTCTAACTGTTGCTTCCTGACCTCCATACAGATTTCTCAGGAGGCAGGTCAGGTGGTCTGGTATTCCCATCTCTTTAAGAATTTTCCAGTTTGTTGATCCACACAGTCAAAGGCTTTGGCATAGTCAATAAAGCAGAAGTAAGTGCACATTATATTACCTAGAGCAAAAAGGATGCCCCTTTGTAGGGCAAAGAGTAGCAATCAATGAAGAAGAGGCTACTAGAAATATAACAGGGATACAGGATAAGAGACAAGGAACAGATGAATAAATTGATTGTTTATATTAATACTCACTAAACTTCATTAGGCAACAGTCTGTTGTTAATGTATGATTTTGTAAGTTCAACTGCCCATAGAGATAGAATGATATAGTAGAAAGAACAAAAGCTTGGCATCACTTTAGATTAAATTATCATGTCTAGTTGCGTGTTCTCTCAATTTCTTCAAATGTGAAGAGGAGATAACATTATCAAGAGAACTGTGCCTATTAAATGAGATAATATGAACATCAAGGCGAACACCAAACATTTTTTTTTTTAATGCATTTTTAAAACCTCCAGTTTTACTAACACTTCAGGGTTCCTTTAGACAAGGATGGTGGCTTAGATCCCCTTTTCTCAACATTTCCTCCAGAAGCAAAACAGAACAATAAACAAAATTCATAAAAACCATGCTTTCAGGATAACTCGAAAGACAGAAATTGCCCCAAATCCAAAATAACTAGAAATAAAAATAAGAAGAAAAAAAAATCACCTAATGCCAGGAAGTGTTATATCATGCTCCTCTCCCACCACTTCTTTGCCACAAGGCTTTGTTACAAGCAAAAGTATACTATGAAAAACTATAATAAAGAAACTTAAAGAGTTAATGATGAACCTAAATGCCGAGCCTCCTTCCTCATGACCTTTGTCACGAGTGGAATGCCTCACAGTCCCTTGCCCAGTGATATCCTCTCTGGCAGCGAGGGCAAAGGGACCTAGGATTAATGGGCACCTAAAGATTTAGAATCAAAGGTTTAGAAAGACAAAGTCAACCCTAAGTTTCAAGACTAAAAAGGTATACAAGCAGATCACAGCTTGAACTATAGGGACTTAAAAGCAGACATAATTTGAAAGAGCAGTGTTTGAAACACATAGCCTCTGAGAGAGAAATGAGACAAAAAGAGATAAAAGCCCTTTGGCTATGGGATGATGAAGGGAGAAAAAAGCAAAAGGCAAACACGATTCAGAGAGCAAACAAGCTTACCCCACCGCCAAAATAAAAAGTCCACTGAAGACGAGAGTGAAAAGTTGGCTTAAAACTCAACATTCAGAAAACGAAGATAATGGCATCTGGTCCCATCACCTCATGGCAAATACATGGGGAAACAATCAAAACAGTGAGAGACTTTATGTTTGGGGGGCTCCAAATCACTGCAGATGGTGACTGCAGCCATGAAATTAAAAGACACTTACTCCTTGGAAGAAAAGCTATGACCAACCTAAGCAGAATATTAAAAAGCAGAGACATTACTTTACCAACAAAGGTCTGTCTAGTCAAAGCTATGGTTTTTCCAGTAGTCATGTATGGATATGAGAGTTGGACTATAAAGAAAGCTGAGCGCCGAAGTATTGATGCTTTTGAACTGTGGTGTTAGAGAAGACTCTTGAGAGTCCCTTGGACTGCAAGGAGATCCAACCAGTCAACTTTAAAGGAAATCAGTCCTGAATATTCACCAGAAGCACTGATGCTGAAGCTGAAACTCTAGTACTTTGGCCACCTGATGCAAAGAACCGACTCATTGGAAAAAACCCTGATGCTGGGAAAGATTGAAGGTGGGAGGAGAAGGGGATGACAGAGGATGAGATGGTTGGATGGCATCACTGACACAATGGACATGAGTTGGTGATGGACAGGGAAGCCTGGCATGCTGCTGCAGTCCATGGGGTCGCAAAGAGTCGGACACGACTGAGTGAGTGAACTGAACTGAAATAAAAGTATCTGCAGTTTGCTGTAATGACAGAAGAGGGAGCCAATGAGCTAGGAATCCTACAAACACACCCCCAGTATCATTTAAAAAAAAATGAATACAAAAAATAATGAACACATTCTTATGAGAGTATTACAAAAAAAATCCAACATACATTTAGAAGAAAATTTCATCCAATAAAACAGCATGAAGCACAAGAAATCTGAGTGATAACACTCTAGGTGGAATTAATATACTCACTCAAACAAGAATTTTGGGATATGAAAAACCACTTTGAGTCAAAAATCGAAAAATTATGACAGACACGGACAATCAAAAGCAAAGTGTGAAAGGAAAACTTACAAAACCCAGGAAAGAGAGGGAAGAAAAAAGACAATATTATCTCATACCTCAAGAATACAATACAAAATAAGCAAGACAGAAAAAACTGAAAACATTTATCCGATAAAGGATATTGAGCAAATGCCGGGAACCAAAGTGGAGGATAAAAAGGAGAATAAAAAAAAGTAGTAGTAGAAATGAAAAGATGAAAGAGAGAGTAGTAGAAACGGAAAACAGGCAAATAAAAATAGAGTGATAAAGAGGAAAAGTAAACAGAACATTTAAAATTGTAAACCAAGAAAACTTACAAAAGAAAAAAAAACTGAATGCACAAAATGAAACAGCAGCCCATTGGGTATCTTGGAAAATTAATACTAAAGAAATCAAGACTCCAAGGCACATCCTACTAAATCTTTTCAGTTCCTAAGATTAAAAAGAAATCTGTAAGACCTAAGAATCAAGGAACTTTAACAAGGGGAAAAAAAAAAACCTAAGGAATCTGAAATTTCAAAAAGCACTAAAAAGAAAAAAATGAAATAGTATTTTGTAAAAATAATAATAATAAAGCGTAACCTAAGGAACCTTTATCCCCAAGTCGCCCTTTAAGTATCAAGGCTTTAGGAAAAAGAAATTAAAAGTTTTCAAATAAAGAAACTCTGCATCCATGACTCCTCAAGGAATTTTTTAGATAATGAACTTCATTCAACCAAGAAATGACTAGGACACTTGAACAAAATGTCTAATTCATGAACATTCAGAATATTTAAATGTAGGTTTAAAAACAAAAGTTGTGGAAAACAACTACATGAAAGTAGCATGCTGTAAAAAAGTAAACATATACAACTAAAAAAATGGCAGAAGAAAAAGAGGAAAGTAGAGTAAGTTTATCGTTTATTATGGAGGCAAAGGATGGAAACTAAAGTATACCAATAAAAATGGAGAAATCCAACAGTAAAGGTTTAACCAAAGCAAAAAAAACGCAGCTAAGAGCATTTTCTTAAAAGTATACATTAAAAGACAATCAATGGCGGGGGGGGACTTCCTAGACAAAAAAATTCTGTATAAGTAAAATAAAAGAACACGTATCTTAGAAAGAAACATAGCATACAGAATACACATATTTACAAAATACTATGATACAGTTGTGACTGAAGACATCAGTCATATCAATATATATCGATGGATTCAACTCATCTATTAAAAAAAAGGTTTTAATTCAGCTTACAAAGCAAGGCCAAACTATATATGCTATACACATACTAAAGCCAATTTATTTAGAAAGGCTAAAAATATAGAATGAACAGTTCAGTTCAGTCGTTCAGTTGTGTCCGACTCTACGACCCCATGGACCGCAGTACGCCAGGCCTCCCTGTCCATCATCAACTCCAAGAGTTCACTCAAACTCATGTCCCTCAAGTCAGTGATGCCATCCAACCACCTCATCCTGTCGTCCCCTTCTCCCCCAACCTTGAATCTTTCCCAGCATCAAGGTTGTTTCAAATGAGCCAGTTCTTCCCATCAGATAGCCAAAGTATTGGAGTTTCAATTCAGCATCAGTCCTTCCAATGAATATTCAGGACTGAATTCCTTTGGGGTGGACTGATTGGATCTCCTTGCAGGCCAAGGGACTCTCAAGAGTCTTCTCCAACACCACAGTTCAAAAGCATCAATTCTTCAGAGCTCAGCTTTCTTTATAGTCCAACTCTCACATCCATACGTGACTACTGGCAAAACCATAGCCTTGACTAAATGGACCTTTGTTAGCAAAGTAATGTCTCTGCTTTTAATATGCTGTCTAGGTTGGTCATAACTTTTCTTCCAAGGAGCAAGTGTCTTTTAATTTCATGGCTGCAGTCACCATCTGCAGTGATTTTGGAGCCCAAAAAAATGAAGTCTGACACTGTTTCCATTGCCTCCCCATCTATTTGCCATGTAGTGATGGAATCAGATGCCATGATCTTAGTTTCCCGAATGTTGAGCTTTAAGCCAACATTTTCACTCTGCTCTTTCACTTTTATCAAGAGGCTCTTTAGTTCCTTTTCACTTTCTGCCATAAGGGTGGTGTCATCTGCGTATCTGAGGTTATTGAGATTTCTCCCAGCAGTCTTGATTCCAGCTTGTGCTCAATCCAGTCCAGCGTTTCTCACGATGTACTCTGCATATAAGTTAAATAAGCAGGGTGACAATATACAGCGTTGAGGTACTCCTTCCCCTATTTGGAACCAGTCTGTTGTTCCACGTTCAGTTCTAATTGTTGCTTCTTGACTTGTATTCAGATTTTTCAGGAGGCAGGTCAGGTGGTCTGGTATTCCCATCTCTTTAACAATTCTCTTTAAGAATTTTCCACATTTGAATGAAATTTCCACAGTCAATAAGCATTAATCACATCAATGAAGGGCATTTTTTCATGCCAAAAAGCACAATTCACAAATGAAACAACACACGACTATTCACATACCAAAAAACAGCAATCACCATTTTTAAACAAAAACTACAGGTGAGTCAAAGAGACACAGAAGAAAAACACTAAAAATAAAAATGGAGATAGACAAACAACATAATGAGAATTTCACAAATATACATCAAACTCCTCATCTAATAGAGAAAATGCATCTTCCTCTCAAGTACCCCTGGAATATTAAAAAAAAGAAAAAACATAATATATTAAGTCACAAAGAAAATGTAAGTTCTATAAAGTAAAAATATTACAAGCAACATTCTCAATTCAACACAACAAAGCTAGAAAATATTAAAAAAAACACACACACACAAAAGACCCTTTCATCTTTAAAATTCTTTTACTAAAAACACTTGGATCAAAGGAGAAATAAAAACTGAAATAAGACAATCTTTGTAAATGATATGTATCTATGGCATACATTTAAAGTAGTAATGAGAGAAAATTTTCTATCACTAAATACTTTAATCAGTAAAAAATGAAAGAATTAAAATGCATGATTTCAGTTTCTAGTGCAGGAAAAGAATAAACCAAGTGAAAGGATGAAGAAGGAAAGAATAAAAACATAAAGGAATGAGGTAGAGAACAAAAAAACGGACCTAATCAATACATCAAAATTCTTGTTATTTCTTGGGAGAAAAAACGAACACCAAAGACAAACCATTAGCTACTTTGATCAAGAAGAAAAGGGAAACAGCATAATTAGATGACATAAAGGAAACAAAAGAATTTTAAAACAGTAAGAAAATACTTTATAGACATCTATATAAATGAGTTCAGTTTAGTCACTCAGTTGTGTCCAACTCTTTGCAACCCCATGGACTGCAGCACACCAGGCTTCTCTGTCCATCACCAACTCCTGGAGCTTGCTCAAACTCATCTCCATCATGTCGGTGATGCCATTATTCTATATACATTACTCTATATAAATAAAATTGAATAAATGAAATCAATAATTGCCTAGGGAGATACAGATTATTAAAACTGACTCCAATAGAAACAAAGTTTAAACAGAACAATTTGCACTGATGAAACAAAATTACTGAACAAAAAGTAAATGTATTAAAACATACCATATCCAAAAGGTTTCATAGAGAAATTCCTAAATCTTCAAACACCAGATACTCCCAGAGCTCCATAGACTTTTCAGAGCATTGAAAAATGAAAGAGAATGTCCTAATTCCTTTTATGCAGCAAATTATCACATTAAAACCAAAATCTAGTACGATTTGGACCACAGGACACTATTACTCATGAACATGATGTGAAAATCCTAAATAAAATATTAGCAGACAGAATTCAAGACTACATTGAGAAAATAATACAGTATGATCAAGAGCAATTTATCCTAGTAATGAAAAATTGGTTCAATATTAAGAAATCCATTAATGGATATTAATAGATTAAAAATAAAATTTTAAAATGGATAAAGACAAACAAGTTGGCACTCCAAATCCATGAGTTTCACATCCAAATTCAGCCAACCATGGATAGAAAATAAATTCCAGAAAATTCCCAAAAGCAAAACTTGAACTTAGATGCATGCTGTCAACTATTTACATAGCACTTACACTATACATAGTATAAACATAACACATACGCACTGGGGAGCCAAAAGATACCTGTGACTGTCTTTACTATAGTGGTCTGGAACCAAACCCACAATATCTCTGAGGTATACCTGTATTTATATCCTGTATCTTTTTCCTGTTTGATTTCATACTTTTACTATGTACATATAAGGGTATACATGTTGTACATATGTAAATGTAGATTACACGTATTGGGTTTCCCAGGTAACTTAGTGGTAAAGAATCTGCCTACCAATGCAGAAGATGCAGGAGATGTGGGTTCTACCCCTGGTCAGGAAAATCTCCTAGAGAAGGAAATGGCAACATACCCCAGTATTCTTGCTAAAAAAATTCCACGGACAATGCAGCATGGCAGGCTACACTGAGGTCATAAAGAGTCAGACACAATTTAGCGACTGAGATGGCATTGTTTCTATATATTGATTTGTATGTCTGTTTCTGTCACAGTGCCACACTGTTTTGATTACTGTAGCTTTGCAGTATTGCCTAAAGGCTAGGAAGATTATGCCTCCTGTTTTGTCCTTTCTTCTCAGGATTACTTTGGCAATTTTCAGTCCAGTTCAGTTCAGTTGCTCAGTAATGTCCGACTGAGTCTTTGCAACTTGGGGTCTATATATTTATATACATGTATATGTTATATATGGGACTTCCCTGGTGGCTCAGAGGTTAAAGCGTCTGCCTGGAATGCAGGAGACCCAGGTTCGATCCCTGGGTTGGGAAGATCCCCTGGAGAAGGAAATGGCAACCCACTCCAGTACTCTTGCCTGGAGAATCCCATGGAGGAAGGAGCCTGGTGGGCTACAGTCCAAGGGGTCGCAAAGAGTCAGACACGACTGAGCGACTTCACTCACTCACTCATGTTATATATAGTATTTACATACATTATTTAATACAGTTTATATATTAAAAATTAATATATTTTTAATAAACTTTGGTCTTGTTTCATTTTTCTATTTAGAAACATTTGAACTATTAGTTCTATTCTGTCTCCTTTGTATATATTCCTCAACTCTACTTCTGATCAATCATAGAAATCAAAGATACTTATTAAGAGCAAATGCACAGATACCTCAGAAACAGTTATATTTAAAAATACCAAGGGAGATCATATCATAAGGACAGAAGTAAAACAAAAGATGTCAAGATTTGTCAATCGGATCTACACTATTCTAAAAGTGACATTTGATTTCCAAAAAGAGGAGCTTCATCTCCTTTTATATCAGGATTCATAGCTCCCAACCCACATAGGGAATTTTTAAAATATCGAACCCCAAATTCTTGAGACAAATATCAAGTCTCAGAACAAGATTTGATGAAATAAAACACACATCAAGAAAACAGCAGCAAAAGAAGAAAAAATAATTTCATTTGTGCTCTCTTTACGTTTTATTGCTTAACCTATGCTGATACCAGAAAGAAAAGGAGAGAAAAGTCCAGTTTCATTATAGCTATATTCACAGCAATCCCAGCAGGAGTGTGAATAAAATGAATAAAGAAGCCACAAATGAAATGCCTGTGTACCTTGCGAATAATTGCTCAGTCAGAACGTTCCAAAGGCAATTTGCCAAATAAAAAGACATACTGAGAATCCAAAAGCTTAAACCAACGTTTTACTATAATTATTGGCTTTTCTCCATACTTTGTCCATGCTTCTACCTAAGCTATAGTTGAATGACTACATCTATATTAGACATTAGTTTCCCTGTACATTATAAAATACTGTGACTGATGAGAATAATCGGGAAAAAAATGCTTGCAAAATACATCCTTTACGTATTTAGAGTGAGGACAGCAAGAGGCCAGTCTCCAGCAAATACTTTTTTGGTTGAACCTGGACCAATCACTCAGCATCCCTGAATTCACTTCCATATTCGTAAAATGACACTTGATTTTTCGTGTTATTTTAAAAATAACACTTGATTAACTAGAGAGTATAAGCAGTTTTTCATATATTGACTAATATAGCTGTCTCTTTAAGCAAACTGCCTGCTCATATTTTTGCTTATTTTTCTACTTGCTTATCTTATCAATTTATAGGGATTCTTTATATATTCTTGACATTTTAACATCCGTCAGATAAACGCCCATCTTTCCATGTGTATAGACTCTTCTGTGAATTGCCCATTTGCCCGGTTCTTTACTATGCCATTGCTTTTCTTCATGATTACACATGAAAATTAAGTCAATGCTAATCATTTTTCTCTTTACATGTTGCTTGCTTCTGCCAATCTTTGCCTGGAATTTGCATCTTATAATTAAAGATTTTATTTTTAATTAGATGATACACAGACATAGATAATTCCATACAATTTTATGATAACTTAAATATCTGGCAATACACTTAAGAGTACTGGAATGGGGTGCCATTGCCTTCTGTGTTAAATATGACATAAATACAATAATCATAATGACAGTAACACTACCTGCCCCAACTACCTCTTAGGACTGCTGCATCAGTTGAATGATGTATAGTTTCTTACTAACAGTAACATGTAAACTATGATAGAATACCTCTCACATAAAAGTCACTCACAACTCTATCTCTAAATAAGACATTTGAAAAATGACTCATTCACAAGCCAACAAAATTCTCATTTAATTAATAATAATCTGAAAGTTCTCAGAAATCACCTGCAAGTTTAATTTATGGCACCCCAATGGGAGATGAAATTCTACCCAGGGATTCCCTATTGCAACTTCCTCTATAGAAATGTCAGCTCTAATGGATTACACCCTCAATCCTACTATTTCACAAGATGAGAAAGGAGCTTTAAGAGCCTATGTTAAATTCCCTGCTGAAAAAGACTATTACTTTCTAGGCTGACTTGCAGAGCACTTCACAAATAGACTCTCAGGACTTTGTCCATTATTTAGAATAAGACAAAGTTTCTGTCCTTTATTATAGTATATTTCATCAGCCCCACACTTTCACATGTACTTATTAGAAACATTTTATGTAGTTCTCTACATAATTCACATCACATTTTTCTCATTTATATAATCCCCTTTAATAATGTGACCCAGATTAATATCGTCCTAAAAACGAGAACTGCAAAGACTTCACACATCATTTCAAGAAAGTCAAATTTTTATACATTGGCTCCTAAAAATAACTTGGGTCAGAAAGTAAGTACTTGCAGATTGTGACAAGTAGAATGGGCCCTGAAAGATTGTTGTTGTTTAGTCACTAAGTCATGTCTGACACTTTTGCAACCCCACGGACTGTAGCCCACCAGGCTCCTCTGTCCATTGGATTTCCCAGATAAGAATACTGGCTCTAGAGGGTTGTCATTTCCTTCTTCAGGGAATCTTCCTGATTCAGGGATCGGAGCCCCATCTCCTGCATTGGCAGGCGGATTCTGTACCACTGAGCCACTACCAGGGAAGCCCATGAAAGATATTCATGAACTAATCCCCAGAATCTGTGAGTATGTTACTTTACATGACAAAGGAGACTCTACACGTGATTAAGGTTAAGGATATTGAGACAAAAAAAAGAGCCTGGATTATCCAGGTGGGAATCAATTTAATCACATAGTCCCTCAGGAGAGGAAGAAGGAAGCAGAAGAGTGGGTCAGAGAGGTATAAGGTGAGAAGAATGTGACCCACTGTCCCTGGCTGTGAAGATGGAGAAAGGGAGCCTGCCACAAGTCAAGGAAAGCAAGAGCCTCTAAGAGCATGTAAAGGCAAGGAAATGGAAATGGATTCTCCTACAGAACTTCTGGTAGGGACACAGCCCTGTCCCTAACCTTCCTTTTAGCCCAATGAGACCCATACTGGACTTTAACTACAAAACTGTAGGATGATACATGTTTCCTGTGGTAATCCGTTGCAGCAGTGACAGAAACCTAGTATCTAGTTTATCTGCAGGAAAACTGTGCATGTTTTGGAACCCAGCTCCTGATGTGAGATCACAGGCGCCACTGTGTGTCAGCTGCGTCAACTCACATCTACCATTAACCATCCTCAGTCTCGCTTTTCTCACCTGTAAAATGGGGCTAACAGTGCCTCTCTCCTAGAATCATCAAAGGACTTCATGAGTTAATTCATGTAAAGCACTTATTTCTACTGTTTCACAGATAGAATGCATACTAAGCACTTGTTAACTACTGTTACTATTGACTTTAATCAATAACTACCTTTTTCAGTCACCCCCCAGAAAAATCAAGAGATCAGTCTTCCGAACAGAAAAGGAAATGAGCCCTTCTAAGAAGAAAGTTTTGTGGCCAGATCTACAAGCATCTTCATAACAGTCCCAAGCTCCACTAATCTATCACGCAGTTCTTCCAGAGTCATTCCCAAAAACGAAGGGACAGATGGCTGAAGTCAAAGTGTCACTATGAGCTCTACTCGGTGATGAAGGCTAACTGCAGGGCCTGACAGAAAAAGTGCACAGAGAGGAAAAGCTGTCTCATTAAAAGTAATAGATGTTGCAGAATTAGCTTCCACTGAAATCTGCCATCACTGGCCTTTTCTCAGCTTGTTTGGTATTTATGTTTTTCATTTTCAAAACGCCTGCCCCATCATCTCTTCATGAACAATTAAAATTTTTATTTCACTTGGCCATTGACTCAGCAGTATTTACCTAAATAGATATAACCAAGCTAAGCGGCAATTCACATTATAAAGACACAAAGATCTAACAACTGGTAATTTCCACAAAAGGCAGGGGTAAAATATAAATCAAGAGTGTTTATATAAATGTTTATATAAATATAAATGTGTTTTCTGTATCATAATTCCACACTCCACAACAGCTCAAAGCAGTGTCAAAACTCACAGAACAGCGATACAGCAAAGAAAGGAGGAGAAAACAAAACCTTTTACTCCAGGAAGAAGTTTGAATACACAGCTTTGTAAACTGTCATCTATGTGTTTGGTTTTAAAAAAATGAGTAAAACTTACTATAAAACAATTTCTTACAGCAGAAATTAGGGCAACAATATAAATCAACTATAACTCAATAAAAATCTAAAATCAACCCACCTTAAAAAAGCAATTCTTATACTTTTCCTACAGTAAAAGCAATAAACTTCAAAATTCCAAGCTTAAATAATCCTAAAATTTAATTAAATTATATCTTATAAAGTAATTAAATACGCTTCAGCAACAGTATATTGTTAGGCTCTCAAAATGAACACTTTCAGTTAGTTGCACAAAATGCGTTGACTGAACTCAAATTATTTTTCCACCTTTTCATCATTTCAAGCTCTATAGGACTACAGAACTAGTAAGAAGTATGTTTTATCTGAAAAGTCAATAATAATAATATTGTTATTTCTTTAAAAGACATTATTATTTCTTTAATAGCATTTGTGAGGAGGTCATACCAAGGCAACTGTGGAAGAGCCCACAAAAAAAAAAAAAAAAAATCCAGTCACCATCTGCCCAGCCCAAGGCTGCAGGCAGGGCAGGTGTCTGCAGCAGCCCAGAAGCTCTGAGCCCAACTGAGATGAATTGAACCCTATGATGGGGCAGGTCTGAGCCACTCCAGAAGAATTCCCTTAAACTTTGCTTCCATAATCAAAAATACAACTTCCCTCCAGAACTTTAAATATTGGCAAAAATGGCTCTCCTTTGTCTCATTCAGTATCATATTAGGTAGGTCAAGAAGAAACAAGATTCAGTTCAGTTCAGTTGCTCAGTCGTGTCCGATTCTTTGCGACCCCATGAATTGCAGCACGCCAGGCCTCCCTGTCCATCACCAACTCCCAGAGTTCACTCAGACTCACGTCCATCGAGTCAGTGATGCCATCCAGCCATCTCATCTTCTGTGGTCCCCTTCTCCTCCT
>NW_011495080.1:4267996-4288545 GCF_000754665.1 Bison bison bison
GACCAGATGCCATGATCTTCTTTTTCTGAATGTTGAGCTTTAAGCCAACTTTTTCACTCTCCTCTTTCACTTTCATCAAGAGGCTTTTGAGTTCCTCTTCACTTTCTGCCATTAACGGTGGTGTCATCTGCATATCTGAGGTTATTGATATTTCTCCTGGCAATTTTGATTCCAGCTTGTGTTTCTTCCAGTCCAGCGTTTCTCATGATGTACTCTGCATAGAAGTTAAACAAGCAGGGTGACAATATACAGCCTTGACGTACTCCTTTTCCTATTTGGAACCAGTTTGTTGTTCCATGTCCAGTTCTAACTGTTGCTTCCTGACCTGCATATAGGTTTCTCAAGAGCAGGTCAGGTGGTCTGGTATTCCCATCTCTTTCAGAATTGTCCACAGTTTATTGTGATCCACACAGTCAAAGGCTTTGGCGTAGTCAATAAAGCAGAAATAGATTCGTTTGTGGATATGTCCTCAGAGTGCACTGAGTGTGTCCACACATGCACACACAGGTAGATGTGGAGAGGCCACTGGGAAAACACAAGGAATGTAGCTACAGAGCAGAGGTCACACACGCAAAAGCTCTCATGGACCAGATGAGGAATGTGCTATGTGCAGCAGCTGGGTAAAAGCTAATAGGTTCAAGAGGAGTTAGAGCAACACACACACACACACACACACAATCAAAAAGCATTCAACTTCAAAGAAAACAAGCAGTGCTGCTCAAATGGAATGCCCACCCTGGCCCAGACCCAGGAACTGCAGCCCATTAAAAAGCAGTTGAGTGGCTGAAGAATTAAATACTTACCACTGGAGCTTCCAGGAGTAGAATACTGAGAGGTATCAAGGAATTTCCGAGGTGTAGGAAGGTTGGTAACATCAAGCAGAGGGACAGGAGAAGCGTCCTTCACCAGGGAGCTGAAGGGGAAGAACAGTAGTAGTTACTCCCTCACCACTTTCTCCAAAATCTACTTACATCCAGGACACGCCCATCCTTTATTCCTTTCTTTCTGTCATGAACCCTCTTGACACTCTGATTTCAAGTATCCCCCAAGTCTATTTCATAAAGCAGTGATTGTCACAGACAAGTGAATAAAGATGCATTTTAAGGATTCCAAATATTTACATTTTTATCTTTTTAGTTCAATACTAGGTCAAGAAAATTAGTGGATATTCTGATGATCTGCATGACCACTTTATAACCAAATTATACCATGCAACCTCAGTACCTCTTTGTTTCTGTATTAAACTTATCACCAAAGGAAGAGCAAATACCTTATTATGATAAATGAATGGAAGTTTAAATAGTCAAGACCAGTGAAACTTGTGTTTTTCAAGCTGGAATTTTTATTTTTTTAAGATACACTCGGAATTCACTACGTTTAGTTTCCTTTAAAAAAAAAAAGTTCATAAATTTCATCAAGCTGAGAATCACACCTGTGAAAGATGATTTAAGCAATCTCAAATAGGTTAATTCAGCATTTGATTGTCCATTTCACCTTTTCCAAAAAGGTCCAACAAGTCATCTTATTAACTTTAGCGTCTCCATATAAACACAATAATTTTAAGTGACACGAAGACTACAAAAAACACATTTTCAAGAGAAGTCCCATTTATAGACATCTGTTAAGTACAAGAATGTAGGCGGTGCCAAAGCAAAAGCACCGGTTGAAGAAACTGAATCATCTAATCACTCTGCATTTCCAACAGAAAAGCTTCTCTAACTCATGTTCCAAGGACAGACAGGTTAAAGCCATAGTTCTCGCCTCCTTCCAATTACAGTAACATCAGCAGTCACAGTGGCCATGGAAGCGATTCTCAAATGAACTGGGAAGGGAGAGCGGGCAGTGATGAGCAGGAACACGACTACACCTTCAAGGAAGCTTCCTCCAAGTGGAGAAAAAAAAAAATGTGTGGAAGTTGGAACATCGACGATAGTGACATCCCCACCTGCCTCCCACCACTCCTTTGAAACCAAAGGTATGTGTGTATTCTTAACCTAGGTATGTATGCATCCTTAAGCAAATTAAAATATATATATACATTCTTTCAGAAAACTTTCAGAAACTTTTATTAAAGGGAAAAATTATCCTTTAAGGTATTATTTTTATTGAATGTTAACATTGTTGACAGCAAGGAGATCCAATCAGTCCATCCTAAAGGAAATCAGCCCTGAATATTCATTGGAAGGACTGATGCTGAGGCTGATACTCCAATACTCTGGCCACTTGATGCAAAGAACTGACTCACTGGAAGACACTGATGGTGGAAATGATTGAAGGTGGGAGCAGAAGGGGACGACATAGGATGAGATGGTTGGATGATATTACCAACTCAATGGACATGAGTTTGAGTAAACTCTGGGAGTTGGCGATGGACAGGGAGGACTGGTGTGCCGCAGTCCATGGGATCACAAAGAGTTGGACACGACTGAGCGACTGAGCTGAACAATGTTGACAGCTATTGTCCTTCGCCAGAGGGTAACTGACTGTCATTAACTTCTCCCTTTTCACTTATGACTAGGAAGGGGGAATCATTACTCAAACAAGTCTCAGCATCTGCCATGTGCTTGGCACTTTGCTCAGGGCTGAGCATCCAGGAAGTATGACTAAGACATGAGCTAAACCCAACTTCATGCATTTCCAAGTGCTGGAATCACTTGCAGACTAATGTGAAACCGCAAGTGAAGAATAAGACACAAAAGTAACAGAAATAGCATTTACCAGGAATTGAACTGACAGAGTTAGCTCCAGTAACTCTTCTCCAATATAAAGCTGTAAGTTCCTATTTGCCTGCACTATCTTAAGAAAATCTAAAAGAGCCTTCCAATCCACTGATTTGCTATAATCATCTAATTATAAAACCAATTCAATCCCATATTTATCCATTCAGCTTTTGTACACTGAATACTGTTATCTTCTCATTTCTTCTCCTCAGCGACCTCTCTTTTACCTCCATCTTATTCATAACTGGAAAACAGCTCTACACACCTGCCTATGGACACACGTGCCCAAAGAGACAGGATAACCACTCATGTGGACAGTGCTGTTTCTGAGTATTTAGGAAAAAGGTAATTTCAACTTTAATAGGAATAAGACTTGATAAATTTAGTAAGTATTCTCATAACAGAAGTGGAGGAGCTATTTTTAAAGCACTGATAAATGAAGGTATAGATTAACAGGAAACTGAGGTTCACAGAACACTGCCTGCCACAGTTGTAAATGAGGCAGCGGTTAGTACACGTGTGTATGCATAGTCATATGTACATGTGAGCATAAGACACACTTCTGTAAATACAGAGGTGCACACGATTCACTTTAGATTAAAACCTACAACTACCTTCTCAGTTTTAACCTAAAAATATATTTCAGTTAAATATAGGGTGATAAACAGCTAGCCATTTTAACTTTGAAAAAACATAACCTGCTGACTATTATCAGAGCCAGAAGGGCCCTCTAACTCCATCAATAAACTCTTAGAAAGTCAATTTACTGCAAAGCTATTTTCATAGACTCATTTCTCCTTCTAAAATTTTCCCTTGGGCTTCAATTTTCTCCTTTGTGAACATTAACGCAAAGGCAAGTAACTCTGGAAATGACTTTTGGTTTTTCTCTTTTTCTTTTACGGAAGGACTTAGTCATAAAAGTTCAAAAGAAAGGGGGCACACCCACTCACTTAGTTACTACAGATAGGAAATTCACCAGAAGGTACCTGCTATGACAGAATATCTCATACCGACCTCTCAGTTTCAATTTCAGAAGCGAGAAAAGGCCTGTCCTCATTGTACATCAGAAACAAAGTTGAGAAGTATTAGTAGCCTCAAAGCATTTTCAATCCTTCAGAGGACATATTTTTGAAAACAAAAAAATAAAAACTAGATTGTTGTTAAAAGCAATAACAAATGTTGGAGAAAATGTGGGGGAAAAGGAACCCTTATATACTGTTAGTGGGAATGCAGATTGGTATAGCCACTACAGAAAACAGTAATAGAGATTCCTGGAAAAATTAAGACTAGAATTACCACGTGATCCGGACGTTCCACTTCTGAGTATTTATGTGAAGAATATGAAAACACAAATTCGAAAAGATATGTGCTCCCTATGTTCATGGCAGCACTATTTACAGTGGTCAAGACAAGGAAACCACTTAAGTGCCCATCAACATATAAATGGATAAAGAGGATATATGTATACACACACATCTTCTATTGTGTTTATGTATGTATATATATGCCTACAATGGAATACTACTCAACAATAAAAAATACATCTTCCTCATTTGCAAAAACATGGGTAGACCTTGAGGATATTAGGATAAGTGAAAAAAAGTAAAAAAGATAAGTAACTTCAGGATTTCATTCATATGTGGAATATAAAAATCAAACACAAATGATCAAACCGAAACAAAACAAGTAACATCCGCCTGCAATGCATGAGACAGCAGTTCGATCCCTGCGTCGGGAAGATCCCCTGGAGAAGGAAATGGCACCCCACTCCAGTATTCTTGCCTGGTATATCCCATGGACAGAGGAGCCTGGCAGGCTACAGTCCATGGGTTCACAAACAGTCAGACAGGACTGAGCAACTAAACCACCAACCACCACAGAGAACAGAGTAGTGTTACCAGGGAGAAGAGAGACAGGAGGAGGGCAAACAGGTCAACCGGGTTAACCGGAGGGTGATGGATGGAAACAAATTTGTTGGGACTTCCCTGGTGATCCACTGGTTAAGACCCCACGCTTCCAATGCAGGAGGCCTGGGTTCAATCCCCGGTCTGGGAACTACATCCCACATGTTGCAACTATGACTTGGCATAGCCAAATAAATAAGAATATTTTTTAAAAGGAAAACTAATTTGTTGGTGATGAGCACACTGAAGTGCATACAGAAGTCAAAATACAACGTTGCAGACAAGAAACATACAATGCATAAACCAATGTTACCTTAAGTAAAAAATATTAGATTGTTAGTTAATATGAATTGCTTCTAATTAATATGAATCATCTAAGTGGCTTTATTTTCAAAGAAATATTAATAGAAACAACTTCTCTTTTTAAATATCTATGTGGTTACAAATTTTACATCAATTCAGAATCGTTCACAACTAAGAGATGATACACATAAATCCTTCTAAAATAAGACAGCACCTCTCCTCACAAAATCAGGAACTGTATATTTTAACTGAGTGCCTTGATATTTAATAACCACACGGTGGCAGACAGGAAAATTATAAAGCGAAATTAACCACACCAAAAACAAGCCCCTACCACTATAATCCCTAGGACTTTCTCGCCATTAAACATCCATCCAACTAGGAAGGATCTACTCAAAATGTGTATCATTTCAGTATTTCAAGCCATGAAGTCTTTTTCTTTTTTTTTTTTTTTTAAGAAAAGGTTAGTAGTGCTAACAGCTTATTAAATGTTTGCACTTTAATTAGAACTTATTTCTGTTCCTCCATTTAATAATAAATATGTCCACCTATATCCAAAATTCACAGCAGCAGCGCATTTGGTTGATTTTATTGTCAAGCTAAAACTTAACAGAGGTGATCTGAACTCTAAGTTGTAAATCTAATAACTAATATATTCACCCTATAACCCAACAGCTGGTGCAGGACCTGTCAAAGAGCAGGTGCTCGTAAAAGTTGGTTAAATCAAACTCAGCTAAGAATGATCTGTCGAAGATAATGTGCCCTGAGTGAGAAAATGTAACGGAATAATGAATCAGGAATGCCTTGCATGGTAATTCTCTATAGTTCTAAGATCTGCCTGAACATACAGAAAGAATCATGAATGATTTAGAGGGTAGAGAAGTCAGAAACAGTCATGGTATCAAATGATAACCCAAGAGAGAAGACATGCAATTCAAAATAAAGTGAAGCTAACATCTAAGCAAAGAGGGAGGGAGAAAGCCCTGAAAGATAACAAAACAGACACATACAAAAAGGAAAAAAATTTTAAGACAAAATAGGTAGGGAGCAAATAATACAACAGAGTCAAGGACACCCTTTATGCACCCAGGGACAAATACGGTCACCAAAATCCACGGGTCTGAAATTTTCTCCCCAGTGAGCTAGAATGTCCAAGGAAGCAAGATCAAATCAAGTAATAAAGCCAGGATGCATGCAAGAAGTAAATGGGCTAACCGTTTTTAAAATAACTTTTTTACTCATTTCATCTTATAAAGGTATTAAGTATTCTTTTTTTTGAAAATATAAAGAAAATTTAAATAAGCTTCCCTTGTGGCTCAGAAAGTAAAGAATCTCCCTGCAATGCAGAAGACCCAGATTCAAACCCTGGTTTGGGAAGATCCCCTGAAGAAGAGAATGGCAACCCACACCAATATTCTTGCCTGGAGAATCCTATGGACAGAGCAGCCTGGTGGGCTACAGTCCATGGGGTCGCAAAGAGTCAGACTCGACTGAGCGACTAACATGTATGCCTTTCAAAACAGTTAACAGAAAGGAGTCTTTCCATCCCTACACACACACACACACAGTCATGCATACACACAAAAATGTACACATGCTTTTTCAACGGCCTCTGGATTGCCCTGTATAGAACATTAAGCCCTAGGTTCTCTGCGCCTTTGTGTGACTTCTTTCATTTTCTCCTACACTAGAAATCTGTTTCTGGGTGTTTGCTTTTGGATACCAACAACTGGAACAGTCTTTGTATTTGGAGAGACTCTCCATGATCTGGGTCAAAGCAGGAAAAAGAGGGCACTTCTTCCCGCTATACAAGTTGACATGTCTCAGGCTCCAAGAACTGGAAGCTTCCAGACAACACTTTGAATCTTGAGGAAATAAAGAAAGAGGGAAGTGACATTTAGAGATCATTCACCTTGAAAATTCAGCAACTGAGGGCATGATGTCACAACCCGACCAGACCCTTCCTGTGGCTTGCCTGTGATGTACACCCAGCTGCTTCATCTCCCGTGGTTCCTCCAGGGTTTTAGAGCCTGTCTATAGAGACTCACTTTCCTTAGATTCTGTGACCCTACTTGATAACTTTCCACTAAATTTCTTTCCTTGTTTATTACCAGGACTGACTCTGCTATTTGCAGTCAAGAATATTGGCTAAAACATCATTCTCTATAATAAAGAATATGTTTTATCTGCTTCTGTCTTCTCTGACTTTTCAATATAAAGATCTTTATATATATCTAGGTTAATAAATACAAAATTAAATGAATTAAACATATTTTCTCTATAATTATTAAAATCCTTCTCATTCATCTTAAGAATTCAGCATTCCTTTCCATCTCCAGCTTATCCATATTTCCCAGTCTCTACTAACTTAATATAGGAATATATATTCTATTTACTGTTACAGAGTATTCTTTAATCACATAGACCTTCTTTTTCAAAAAGTTTTCAGCTTATATTTCTGATCAAAATATTTCCAACTATTGCAAAAAACATTTCAGTTGTTTATATGCAAATTTACATATTTAATACTGTGAAGTCAGTCCTGGCAGCAGTTTCAAACTACCTACAACTTTATTGTTCTCAAGCTGCTAATTTTGGTTCCTATCTTACAGTTCATCTTTGAGCATTTTTCTCAAGAAAAGAATTCCAGGTTTGTATTTTGTGTTAATTTATATCTGAGAATGTTGCTGTGTTGCCTATGTACACTTGGCTGGATATAGAGATTTTTGGTCCCAATCCTTTTCCATTCCTTGTAGACTTTGCTCTCCTGTCTTCCAGTATTTTATGTTAAGCAAATCCTGGTGAGCCTCACTGGTGCTCCTTTCTGTTTATCAGGACTAGTTTCAACTACATATAAACAGAAGACCCAAACAGCCATGACCTGAGTAAATCAAAAGGATTTCCTTCTTGTCATATAAAGATACAAAAATCCCATTCAGAGGTATAATGGAGGCTCCATGTCATTAAAGAGTTTACGATCTGATTTCCATTCTCAAGGTCACCTAGTATCCAAGACAATAGCCCCAGTCCAACTCCTTGACAGGAAGTAAAGGAAGGCAGGTACAGGGTAAAAGAGTGAGCATACCAGCTTTGCTGGCACCTCTGAAGAATGTTCCTATGAGTCCTGACTCAACATCTTGCAAGTAGAAGTCTCACTATTCACCTTCAGTTACACAGAAGGATGGCAGCAGGATGGAAAATGTAGTCTTTTTGCTGGATATATGGCCACCATGAACAAAACAAGAGTTGTCATTAAAAAAGGAAGGAAAGGGGACTCCCCTGTCGGTACAGTGGATGGGTATCCACCTGCCAAAGCTGTGGTCCGATCCCTGGTCCAGGAAGATTCCACATGCCACACAGAGCAACTGAGCCCTCACGCCACAACTCCTGAAGCCTGTACATCTAGATCCTGTGCTTCTCAACAAGAGAAGCCACTGCAGAGAAGCCCACCCACCGCAACAAAAAGTAGCCCCTGCTCTCCGCAGCTAGAGAAAGCCCACGCACAGCGACAAAGACAGCACAGCCAAAAATAAATAAAAAGTAAATGAATAATTTAAAAGAAAATAAAGGTGAGAATGGGTTAGGTGGGCATATAACTATCTCTGTCAGAGAAAGGAACATAATTTTTCTCCCTGGTGCTTATTTCTTTGTTAAATTCATAAAAAGCTTTCTGATTCTAAGAGTCAGTTTTTCACTAATTTTACCTTGAATCATTTTGATTTGCAGACCAAGGTCTTTTTTTCTGTGTGAGTAGGTTTCTTTTAAGTACTGCCACTATTTCTCTCTGTATTAGTTTGCTAGGGCTGTCATCACGAAGTACCACAGGCTGGGCAGCTTCAACAACAGAAATCTGTTTTCTCACCCTTCCAGAGGTGAGGAGTCCAAGAACAAGATGTTGGCAGCGTTGGTGTCTCCTGAGGCCTCTCTCCTAGGTTTGCAGATGGCTGTCTTATCACTGAGTCTTCACATGGTCTTCCCTCTTCAGAAGTGTGTGTCCAAATTTCCTCTACTTATAAGGACACCAGTCATGTTGAATTAGGACCCATGCTAATAACCTCATTTTAACTTAAATGACCTCTTGAAAGACCATAGCTCCAAATTTAGTCACAGGTTCTGGGAGTTAGGATCTCAACACATGAATTTTAAGGGGACACAATTCAACTTATAACATTATCATGTTAGTGTCATTCTATACAGCGCTTAAAATCATTTCATTGATCACTATTCTCCATCTTTCACATCTATTACCTTTCTTTCATCATTTTATCTTTTCCTTCTTCATAAGTTTCCCCTCCATATCACTGATTCAACTCTTTCAGTGTTTTAAAAAAGAATTTAATATTTTGACTATCAATATTTTGATATTGATATTTTGACTATCAATATTTTGACTTTCCTTACATTTTGTTCCTGCTTAGTTCTTTTTGCATCTCTCTCAATCCCATTCATAGGACTCCCCACTATCATTTCATAGAAGCTACACGCTTGCTGCATACAGCCACAGAATCTCAGTCATGTTCAATAATAAGCACATTTGGGTGACTGGCTGACTCAGGCTAGCCAGCTCAGCTGAACTTGGCTCGATTCCACATGACTCCTCCTCCTCCGGGGACCAACATCACCATGGCAGTGACAGAGGCATGACAGGGCATGCACCCTGGCACATTTCAGGCCCCTCGTGTTACATGCTAACAATCAGCAAAAGCAGGAGCCCAAGAATCAGAGACAAGGAAATACACTTATCCCACTCAAGTGGAGGGGGAAGGCTGATAATTCTGAGCAATTACGTAATCTACATCATCTTGCATCTTTTGAGAAACCTTGAGCCTAAGTCTCCTAAACATTTCCTATTTAGCTTTATAAATCCTTTCCTTCAAATAAATGCTCTTCTTTGAGAACTCAATGTAATGCTTTTTCCCTTATGCTTACATGGGAAGGGGTTTTTATTTTTAATCCTTGCACAGGAACAAATCTATTTAGATCCACTATTTACCACCAGACACTCTGGGAGGAATTTCCTTAGCACTGCTCCCACCCACCACTTGACTCTCCAACAAGGCTATATTCAGATCCAGTGCTTAGGTTAAGTCTAAGGTACATGCCCATAGCTTAGTTTGTGTGCCTAAGGTTTTCCAGTGCCCGTCTGCAGAAAAGAGATGGAAACTCCTCTTTCTCTGTTACGGGCTCTGATTGAACTGAAGCATCACACACAAAGTTGGCGATTAGGGTTTGAACAGGATAGGATTTTACAGACTTCGTTCCCAGCATGCACTGCTTCCAGCATTCCTCTCATCTACAGCCCGATGAAAAAGTGTCAGTAGTACAGAGCTCAACTCAACTGCCCCCTGAAGAATCTCACTTCTTCAGTTAGTTTAAGGCTATTTTAAACGATGTTGGGAGGACACACGCCATGCACAGCTATCCGACACACGTTAGTAACACCGATGTCCTACCATCTTACCATCTGGTCTTATTCCCTACCAGGTCTCCCCTAATTTAATAAATGTTCTGAGTCCACCCAGGCCCTTCATCACAGGACTGAGCTACACCCAGACCAAGGATAAAACAAGTGTTCTAACTCAACCTCGCCTGAACTTAACCCGGAAAAAGAATTATACACAGCTCTAAGTAACAATCTCCTAACTTCAGTTCATGTGCCTACATTTCTTAATTAGGAGGACTGCACTATCATTTTAAGGGTTTTTCTCTTCCTTCTGAGATACACCAGAGTCTCTCTGATCGAGTACATTAAAAGCCCACAGTGAGTGTTTCCTACGTATCTTTACATAAAAGGACCACAAGAAATGTGAAGTGAGGGATGAACAAACACTCAGTGTCAGCCTTTCAGGACGGGGCGCGTTGGTTATCACAAACCCGTCTTACATTTTCAGAGACAGTATGTTAAAAAGACAAGTAAAAAAAGCTACAACCATGTTCGGGAAAGCAAATAATATCCCTTAAAGCTTTACACGGCCACAAGACGCTGTGGCAAAGAGCCTTTTTGACTAACCTCATCCTCCCTTTTTCCTTGTTCTGCTGCACAACTCGGCTAGTGGATTTGATGTACAGGTGCCGATGCAGCTCGTCTATGAGAACCAAGTGGAGGTTCATCTTCTTGCTGTGCAGCTCCAGCCTAAGGTCACTCAGTCCTTCCACCTGGAGCAGTGGGCCCTCCAAAGACTCGACTGCGGACACCTGGAGAGGCGGAAGAAAACGATTCAGACAACAAAATAGCTCCACAATATTATAAATATGAAAGGCTGTTGGCTTAGCTGGTAAAGAATCCACCTGCCATGCGGGAGACCTGGGTTCAATCCCTGGGTAGGGAAGATCCCCTGGAGAAGGGAAAGGCTACCCGCTCCAGTATTCTGGCCTGGAGAATTCCATGGACTGTATAGTCCACGGGGTTGCAAAGAGTCAGACACGACTGAGCGACTTTCACTCTCATTTTTTCAAAGATACTGTCAAAAGAGTTTGTGAGAACCTCATCAGTACACAGGAGACTTTGAGTAAAATGTGGGTAAGCCTGGTTCTGCTCTTGAAGGGTTTAGCAGATATTGCTGAAGAAAACAATCATGATAAACACGAAGGCACCTCAAGCACCTCAACACTGTATGTGCTATTTATTCCCACACACACCGCCTATCAATGGACACAAATAAACTGACTTCCCAATAATTATTTTTATATCCTTACAAGAAGTCCATGTACTAATAATTTAGACCAACTTTTAGTCAAACTTACCTTTTAAGATTAAGACTCAGTAAAAGCACACTATATCAATTTCTTTAAATAATTCTTAGGGCCATTATGAGTCAGAGCTTGGTTAGCCTAAGTCTACACACATACTTACACATGCTCAAGTCTCTCTGGCTCTTTCTCATACTCACATACACACAGAGGGAAAGGCAGTTTTACATGAAAGCTAGTAGCAAACAATAGCAGTTCTCACCTCTCCTTGGACTGACTCAGTTTGACAGAAGAAATGGGATTTGAAAGATGAACAGAATAAATTATGAAGAGGGAGATTCTCTTGGTGTAAAGTGCAATTTGGAAGATTTTAAGACAAAAAGCACTGGGTGTATAAAAATGGTGTAGCAATACCTACAACAAATGGAGAAGATGAGGGACTCAGGGAATTTGGAAAACAAAGTGCTAAGTGCAAAGGAGGAAAAAAAACACAGTATGTATTATATAATCTCATTTATCCATATATATAAAATTTTATTTGTCTTTTTATATGTATAGGAAAAGAGAAACACCAAGACTAACAATAATAATGATAGTAGTAGTAATAATAAAAATAAAGAGATGACTACAAATGAAAACAGAGAAAAGAGCACTACCAAGCTCCCTCAAGGAATTAATGTTCACTGACTATTCCCTGATTTGGTTATACATCTAAATAGTCCTCATTTGTACGGATAAAGGCAATAACCAGTACCACTATGCATGTGCGTGCTCAGTCGCACAGTCATGTCCAACTCTTTGCAATCCCAAGGACTGTAGTCTGCCAGGCTCCTCTGTCCATGGGATCTCCCAGGCAAGAATACTGGCGCAGGTTGGTTTTTCCTTCTCCAGAGGATCTTCCCACCCCAGGGATCGAACCCACGTCTCCTGCATCTCCTGCACTGGCAAGTGATTCTTTTGCCACTGAGCACCTGGGACACCCAACCAAGGGCACTACTTCAGGGTAACTGTAATTATGGATATAAACATGCACCTTAAAAATAATGCATTTATACAAAAGCAATCAAGAGACAGTAGAAGTTATAAAACATCAGTGATCAAAAATGTTGATCACAGATCTATCCTAACATACACAGCAATTTAGAGGAGTAGGGAGAGCGAATATAGAAAACTCTGTGGCTGCCAAATACAAACCAGCCTAAGATAGGGAAGAAAAGGCAATGGCCTAGCCATAAATACATCACTTGTTTTGTGATGTGCTATAATCAAATGTCACTAGCAAATAAGTTTCCTTAAGTTAACCAAGACAGAATCGGGGAATGAAAGAGTGACAAGCCCTGGGCCAGCTCTGCCCTCTGAAGCCTGCCAGTTCCTGTTCACACTGACTTGCAACAGCCCCTGCTATGGAGACCCTGTGCCTGGTGCAAGCTGCGGGCAATTCCAGATGGAAAGACTGCCTGCCTCACGAAATGACCAAAGTGTCCCCAAGGAGGAAAAACAACAACAAATTCATTTATACTTATGCTCCAAAATGGATTTTTAACTCAGGTCTCTAGCAGAGAAAAGAGGATGCATTAACCTTTAGTGACATCAAGATCCAGAAAATGAAAAATAATTTGGTAAACCACTGGCCCATCATGTAGCCTTATCCCTCAAGGTAATTAAATCCAGCTGAGATATTTAAGCTTAAAAACCACCCACTGCACAGCCACACTCAATTTGCTTGTAAGAATCTGCATGAAGATTTTTTTTAACCCAAACAGCTCATGTTCCAAGTATAAAACTATACGACAATGTTAACTTTCAAAGCTGCTTAATTTTTCTTAAATATAGCTAAAGCACTTAGCACAGTGCCTGGCCTATACTGAGTGCTCACTCAAATTATTTTTAATAGAACCTATTTACCACATGGACAAAGCAACCTCAGAGGGTGTTTCCAACATGTTTTAATGCAGTCTTTGCAGTAAAGTGCTGTTTCCATCATGGAACTATTATTAACCATACAGACTACAAATTTTCTGAATATGTTTTCTTGACCCAAAATACAAGTACAATTAACATAGAATCAAAAATAGTCTCAGAACTTCAAAGATTTGAAAACCTTACCATGAATAACCTCTATTTATGTACGAAGACACAGTGCTTTATTTCCTGGCCTTCACAAATGAAAAGTCTATTTATAAAGCTATAATTATGGAAGCTAAGCAAAGCCAGTGTCTTCCCCGACTCTAACCTTCCTAGGTACTCAAAACAATTTGAACAAAATAGTTGTAAACGCATATATTTGATCTCTAGAACATCAGTTTAGAAACCTGACATTTATCTTCTGTGGTTTTAAGTAACTTGTACCATAAAGCTTATGCATAAGCAAAACTTTGTAGGCAGCAGTGAATCCAACCACCACTTTTAATGCTGTTATACTGAGGGGTCGGATTTTTAGGTATTTCCTAACATTCAGCCTTTACTAGAAGAGAAATCCTTAAATATCCATCTATAGGGCTTTCTCAAAATGGCTCCGTGGTAAAGAATCCATCTGCCAATGCAGAAGCTGCAGGTTTGATCCCTGAGTCAGGAAGATCCCCTGGAGGAAGAAATGGCAACCCACTCCAGTATTTTTGCCTGGGAAATAGCATGGGCAGAGAAGCCTGACAGGCTACCGCCTATGGGGGTCACAAAGAGTTGGACATGACTGAGCAACACACACAGTTAGAAATGTGTGTAACTACTGATGAAAAAATATCACTAAAGGATTTTTTTTCATGTATGGGAAGTGGTCATTTTATAAATTATTCCACATTCTCTAAATTTAGTGATCACAGAGCACTTTTTAAACAACAGGTTGATGAAACCTCAACAGAAATTCAGGAGATGCAGATGAATTCCAGTGGACAGCAACAGGTTCACTCTTTGAGAAATAATCAAAATTCGATTCAAAAGTGTGACATACAACACTGAATAATGTCACAAATATATATTAAAATTATAGGACAAGACACAGCAGGTGAAAAGTAAAACAGACAACATACAGTCGAATAGTTCACTGGAAAATGCTGTCTATTTATCTCACAGATATCATACCATGAATTTATGTACCAAATGATCTCCACCATGACCTCTCAGGTACACCACACCACGTCTTAGAAGACAGATTACTAAATAATGAACCAACCAGATGTTATTTGGAAGCTTTCTTACACATAGTTTCAGAAATAAATCAGTATGGGGAAGGCATAGGAAAGAGATAGATATCAACAGGGAATTTTTTTCAGAGAACACCTATAATAATAAAATAAGAACAGTAATGTTCTAACTCACCAGAGTGAGAAACTACTCATACAGATAAATCTATTTTGGAGTTGAAAAGAAATATTTCTTTTAGGACTATGAACGTAAGCAAACATCAACAAAATGTTTTAACACATGATATAGAACAGGGCAGTATGTTTCACTATTAAGAACTTGTCCATTTAGACCAATGAGGACCTACCGTACAGCACATGAACTCTGCTCCATGTTATGTGGCAACCTGGATAGGAGAGGGGTCTGGGGGAGAACGGATACATGTTTAAACACGGCTGGGCCCGTTCGCTACTCACCTGAAACTACCATAACACTGTTGATCGGCTATACCCCAATACAAAATTAACAGCTGAAGGGAAAAAAAATCCACTTAGGAAAATAAGTTCTGAAAAATATTTCCATAACTCAAGAAATAGGTCAAAGGTACAGTTAAACTTGGAGAAGGAAACGGCAACCCACTCCAGTATTCTTGCCTGGAGAATCCCATGGACAGAGGAGCCTGGCAGTTTGCAGTCCATGGGGTCACAAAGAGTCAGATGCGACTGAGTGACTAACACAACAGAAAAACTGTACACAATCAAGAACTGTCTGGTGTTTTCCAAAAAAAAATTTGCTTGAGTTGAGAGATGAATCTACAACAAAGGAAATCTTCATACTGAGAACTACAGTGCTCTTAAATGTTCTTTCCCAGATAACTATTTCACAATTGCATTTTAGTTTAAATTAGAAATAATTATTTCATGGTTAAGTGTTTTCTACCAGCCTGACTCAAGCTGATTAGGTAAAAAGATGTAGCTTTGTGCTTAACATGAACCAATGGACATGTCTTTGAGAAACACCAGAGTTGGCCATTCTCAAACATCTGCTTCACTGAAAAAAAAGGCTGAGAAAGAAACCACTGATATTTATTTTTCTGGTTGGGAGAAGTGAGATACACAAAAATGAATGACAATAGCAACTTTCTAAACAGAACTAAGGTTCAAGCCAAACAACAAAAGCAAACAAACCAACAACAACAAAAAGAAAAGCCTTTTAAATATAAGCCAAAGAATCCAACCTGATAACTAAACCATCTGCTAGCTAATAAAAATGCTTATTTTGACAACAGTGTTACCTAAAAGAGACAAATGTGTTGCCACTGTTGAGTCCAAAAGAAGTATTTCCTTCAGGACTCTGACAATTACATGGTTCCAAAATGTTCTATCACTTTCCAATAGGTCAGTAAGTCTTCCTTATGGAAGCATTTTTCTAGTTAAACAATATAACCATTCTGAAAATGTTACTGTGGCCCAACTTACAGATGTAATAGTAAGATATAAAATTAGACTATTCCAGAGAATTGATTTTGTCCCTGCCCACAAGTATTTAAGATACAAGTCTAAACAGTCTCAACTAAATAACACCAAAAATCTCTGGCTATGAACAAAAGAAACATGCCTTGGGACCCAAGATTTACTCAGTACCCAGGTCACCAGTCTGCACCACTGGGCCGCTGAACTGTGGGAAGGCAAACTGGTGTCTTCAAGCCCTGTTCCTCAAGAGTCCTCCACCCCGAATTCCCCATGGGCTCATGGGATCCCAGATGGACCCAAGAAGTCTTAGTCTGAATGAAATATGCTTCACACCCACCTCAACACAAGCAGAGATGTTTTTTACCATTCATTTACCAAACATTCCCATTTAGCTATACCATATTTCCCAAAGTAGAGATTTTATCAGACAGAAACTGGTAAAAGAAACCAAGCACACATTAAATAAATAAATAAGAGTCACCAGGACTTCATGTCTTAGTTTGAAATTTGAACCATATGGAACTACTGTTTGTACCAGTCAAAAATGATCAAATATTGGCTGTTTCATATGGTTCAATCTAATAGATTTAAGGAGCCAGTCTGAAAGCCTTGATGCACCCAGGAAAGCACTGAACTGTTTGTAGAATGTTGCAGTCCTTATAGTCCTAATAGATATTTAGCCGCACAGAGGAACTAGGGACAATTTTACTTGCAGAATATAGTATCGTATTATACCTATAGGACAGAAAACAGAGAAGTATGTGATCCCAAAGGATTCTGTTCACAAAAATCTTACCTGTTAAATATAAACGATAATAGAATTTACACTTTTTAGGTATAAACGTCATCTGCTCATTTGTGTTTAAAGCACAACACCAACCACCACACAGGGCCTAAGAAGAGGACGGCTTAGACTTGCTTCCCAGGTGGCACTAGTGGTAAAGAGTCCGCTTGCCAATGCAGATGTAAGAAATGCATATTTGATCCCTGAGTCTGGAAGATCCCCTGGAGAAGGAAATGGCAACCCTCTCAGAATTCTTGCCTGGAGAATCCCATGGACAGAGGGGCCTGGTGGGCTGCAGTCCAGGGGTCGCAAAGTGTCGGTCATGACTGAAGCAACTGAGCACTTAGCACGCTCTGAACACAAAAGTATAGGACATACAAGGGAGAATAAAGGGCTCAGGCTACTGTGGCGGTTTCAGGGGGTCTTAGGAATTCAGCGGAAAACCAGAATCCCTGATCCCAGCTTCACTGGAGACTCTTGAGAGGGGTTCAGCTCCCCAGGGTTCAGTCGGGCCTCTGACTGAAGGCCTTAGGGCTAATTGGCAGTTTGGTACTTAAGACGGACTTCCCAAGAAAGCTGCAAAGGGCAAGGCCGAGTGCCTGGAGCAAGAACACATGTTTTCTCCCCACTAACTCCCCTGCTTATAGCCAATCAACAACGATCAAATCAGGCCACAGAAAAAGCCCATTCTTAAAGTCAGTCCGCTAACATATTAATACTATTGATCAGCCCCATTCAAGTGCCCCTTCTTTTCCCTCAGGAAACCGGATACATATAACGCAGACTCAGCAGGCTCTCACCACTACAAACAGGGTGCTGGCTACTTCCGCTCTCCCTTCATTACTGCCAGGGCTATTGCATGTTTTTATTTAATAAACTTTCATCAGTTCAAATGAAGGGCTGTTATTAGCTGAGCTAACAGCCAAATGATAATGCTCCAGAGAAATATCAGTGCTTGTCAGCGCATTAACAAAGAGAGGACAGGGGCTGAGGTCAAGCATGTGTCAATGTAAATGAGGCCATATTAGGTACTAAAGGCTTAATGCAATAGACTGCTGGGGAGATAATGGAATTTACAGGATAAAGCAAATGAGATGAAGTTATTGATAAGTGAAGAAGGGAGGACGACCTATAAAATCAAAGGCCTTTTTCTTGTGAATTTCTCCTGTAAAGAATCTTCAAATAGACCTTAGAAAACAAAATTCAAAAGAGATCAAATGTACCTTCCAGCTTCATGAAAGATCTCATCCTGTCTGCTGTTTATCAGTCACTAAGTTGTCCAATTCTTTGTGAACCCATAGACTAGCATGCCAAGCTTCCCTATCCTTCACTATTTCCCAGAGTTTGCTCAAATTCATGTCCACTAAGCCAGTGATGCTGTCTAACCATCTCATCCTCTACCACCCTCTTCTCCTTTGGCCTTCAATCTTTCCCAGCATGAGGGTCTTTTCCAGTGAGTCGGCTCTTCACATCAGGTGGCCAAAGTGCTGGAGCTTCAACATCAGTCCTTCCAGTGAATATTCAGGGTTGATTTCCTTTAGGATGGACTGGTTTGATCTCTTTGCAGTCCAAGGGACTGTCAACAGTCTTCTCAAGCACAACTCAAAAGCATTAATTCTTTGGCGCTCAGCATTCTTTATGGTCCAACTCTCACATCCATACGTGACTACTGGAAAACCATAGCTTTGACTGGACAGTCCTTTGACAGGAAAGTGATGACTCTGCTTTTTAATATGCTCTCTATGTTTGTCATAGCTTTCCTTCCAAAGACCAAGCATCTTTTAATTTCATGGCTGCAGTCACCAGCAGGAGTGATTCTGGAGCCCAAGAAAATAAAATCTGTCATTGTTTCCACTTTTTCCCTTTCTATTTGCCCAGAAGGCATGGGGCCGGATGTCATGATCTTAGTCATCCTATGACTGCCATGAAACACTGGCTTGTTCTAAGAGCATACAGAGGCACTTCCCCTAGTGGTTCAGTGGCTAAAACTTTGCACTCCCAATGCAGAGGGCCCAGGTTTGATCCCTAGTCAGGGAGGGAACTAGACCCCACAGGCCACAACTAAGAGTTTGCAGGCCACGACTAAGGATCCTGCATGTGGCAACTAAGACTGCACAGCTAAATAATAAATAAATAAATAGAAGGATGCGCTGTGCTTAATTGCTCAGTCATGTCTGACTCTGCGACCCTAGGCTCCTTTGTCCATGGGGATTCTCCAAGCAAGAATACTGGAGTGGGTTGCCATGCCCTCCTCCAGGGAATCTTCCCTACCAAGGGACTGAACTCAGGTCTCCCGCAGTGCAGGGGAATTCTTTACTGTCAGCCACCAGGGAAGCCAAATAAAAGCACACCAGTCTTTAAAAGTATTTTTAACCTTTCCTGAAGGTCCTCCCTTATTTTTGCTTTTTCTTAAACATTAGAGCATTCTACCACATCTAATTCTTATATTTTATTAAAGCCAATCTTTTTTTTTTCCTCTTGTAAAGACTGGGAACCAGGTCTTCTAAGATATCCATCCCATTAGCACAGAATGACAGCATCTGAAAAATGAAAGGTTAAGAATTTTCTCGGAGAAGGCAATGGCACCCCACTCCAGTACTCCTGCCTGGAAAATCCCATGGATGGAGGAGACTGGTAGGCTGCAGTCCATGGGGTTGCTAAGAGTTGGGCATGACTGAGCGACTTCACTTTCACTTTTCACTTTCATGCACTGGAGGAGGAAATGGCAACCCACTCCAGTGTTCTTGCCTGGAGAATCCCAGGGACAGTGGGGCCTGGTGGGCTGCCGTCTATGGGGTCGCACAGAGTTGGACACGATTGAAGCGACTTAGCAGTAGCAGCAAGAATTTTCTATTTTAAGAGGCCTTTAAAAATTGTTAAGATTGAGGCCCCACTCCAATTTTACAGATTAAAAAAAAGAAAGGTGGGGCCCAAATATCTATTCTTTATCTTTATTCTTCTTTAAAATTACAAAAGTAATAGATGCACAATCAAAAAAACCTGAAAAACAGAAAAACCAAACAGGAAAGATCCATATCCAATCAGATAAAGTTATAAATTTTAACCTGACACCAATTATTTTTCCGCACAAAGTTCTTACAAAAAAACAGTTACTTTCCAATATGTTTTTTCCCCACTTGGCAATATACTGGGAATATCCACCCATCACCAAACATGATTTTTAGTGTTTTCATACTAGTCCATAATATGAATATTCCATAAATGACTTAAACCAACTCCCTCTTAAGTAATTGCTAATTATTTTTACTTCCATAAATCTTATTGTGATAATTATCCTTGTATATATATATTTTGGAACACCTCACAATTAAAATTCTGAATTCTTTACTTAACATTCAAGAAGTAGAATTTCAAGTCCAAAGTTATTTCAGGCTTCTGATGCATAATGCCATATTTAGAGCCTTATTTTTTTCTAAATGGACTTTTAAGAGCTCTGTCAACAATCACTTTCCTAATGAAATTAAACTATACCTAAGATCTTTTAAGATAAGGATTGTAATTGTTTATGGAAAAGCCCCCCCCCCCCCAAAAAAAA
>NW_011495080.1:4288645-4305717 GCF_000754665.1 Bison bison bison
AAAAAAAAAAAATCCTTCTTTCTTCCTAATCTTATGATCTGTTCATCTTCAGTTCTCATTGTTAACCAAAGTTTAGGCTCTCCACACACAGGTGCCAAATCAAGATTTGGAGATAGAATTTGGGGTGAAGCAGAAATCACTGTAGACAGTGACTGACAAATCTAGACAGCATATTAAAAAGCAAAGACAATCATTTTGCTGACAAAGGTCGGTATGGTCAAAGCTATGGTTTTTCCAGTAGTCGTGTATGGATGTGAGAGCTGTAACATAAAAAAGGCTGTCAGCTCAGTCGTGTCTGAATCTTTGCGACCCCATGCACTGCGGCACACCAGGCCTCCCTGTCCATCACCAACTCCCGGAGTTCACTCAAATTCATGTCCATTGAGTCGGTGATGCCATCCAACCATCTCATCCTCTGTCGTCCCCTTCTCCTCCTGCCCTCAATCTTTCCCAGCATCAGGGTCTTTTCAAATGAGTTAGCTCTTCACATAAGGTGACCAAAGTATTGGAGTTTCAGCTTCAGCATCAATCCTTCCAATGAACACCCAGGACTGATCTCCTTTAGGATGGACTAGCTGGATCTCCTTGCAGGCCAAGGGACTCTCAAGAGTCTTCTCCAACACCACAGTTCAAAAGCATCAATTCTTCGGCGCTCAGCTTTCTTCACAGTCCAACTCTCACATCCATACATGACCACTGGAAAAACCATAGCCTTGACTAGACGGACCTTTGTTGACAAAGCAATGTCTCTGGTTTTTAATATGCTGTCTAGGTTGGTCTTAACTTTTCTTCCAAGGAGTAAGCATCTTCATGGCTGAAGTCACCATCTGCAGTGATTTTGGAGACCAAAAAAATAAAGTCTGCCACTGTTTTCACTGTTTCTCCATCTACTTGCCATGAAGTGATGGGACTGGATGCCATGATCTTTGTTTTCTGAATGTTGAGTTTTAAGCCAACTTTTTCACTCTCCTCTTTCACTTTCATCAAGAGGCTCTTTAGTTCTTCTTTGCTTTCTGCATATGTGTCATCTGTATATCTAAGGTTATTGATATTTCTCCCAGCCATCTTGATTCCAGCTTGTGCTTCATCCAGCCCAGCATTTCTCATGATGTACCCTGCATATAAGTTAAATAAGCACAGTCACAATATACAGCCTTGACGTACTCCCTTTCCTATTTGGAACCAGTCTGTTGTTCCATGTCTAGTTCTAACTGTTGCTTCTTGACCTGCACACAGATTTCTCAGTAGGCAGGTGAGGTGGTCTGGTATGCCCATCTCTTTCAGAATTTGCCACAGTTTGTGGTGATCCACACAGTCAAAGGCTTTGGCATAGTCAATAAAGCAGAAATAGATGTTTTCCTGGAACACTCTTGCTTTTTCAATGATCCAGTGGATGTTGGCAATTTGATCTCTGGTTCCTCTGCCTTTTCTAAATCCAGCTTGAACATCCAGAAGTTCACTGTTCACGTATTGCTGAAGCCTGGCTTGGAGAATTTTGAGCATTACTTTACTAGCATGTGAGGTGAGTGCAACTGTGCGGCAGTTTGAGCATTCTTTGGCATTGCCTTTCTTTGGGATTGGAATGAAAACTGACCTTTTCCAGTCCCATGGCCACTGCTGAGTTTTCCAAATTTGCTGGCATACTGAGTGCAGCACTTTCACAGCATCATCTTTTAGCATAAAGGCTGAGCACTGAAGAATTGATGGTTTTGTATTCTGGTGCTGGAGAAGACTTCTGAGAGTCCCTTGGACAGCAGTGAGATCAACCAGTCAATCCTAAAGGAAATCATCCCTGAATATTTATTAGAAGGACTGATGCTGAACCTCAAGCTCCAACACTTTGGCCACCTGATGCAAAGAGTCAACTCATTGGAAAAGACCTTGATGCTGGGAAAGACAGAAAGTAAATGGAGAAGGGGGCGGCAGATGATAAGATGGTTGGATGGCATCACCACCTCAATGGACATGAATCTGCGCAAACTCTGGGAGAAAGTGGAGGACAGAGGAACCTGGCATGCTACAGTGCATGGGATCACAAAGGGTCAGGCCCGACTTAGTGACTAAGCAACAACAACGGCTGTTTTAGCCAATATGTGAGAACAAAAAGTTGTAAGAAATCGGAAGTTTGGGGCTAAAAATCCTATTGTTTGCAGATGTGATGATGTGCTTTTCTATTGAGAAAAACCAAAATAAACTACAGGTGAATGTGTTTTTAAAAAATGGAGGTAGGCAACCATAAGTAATTGGTATTGGGATGAATCTCAGGGAAAATAGACTTCCTTGGTAAGTTCCCCCTATCTTGTCAAAGCCAACCAAAACTGCCAGTCAGCATTCTCAGGCCACCATCAGGTTGAGAGAGCGATCCCAACGATGACAAGCACTGCCATCTGCCACCACTGACACACGCACAGGGTCCCCAGCTAGCCACAGACTTACCCATCAAAATCCTGCTCCAACAAGTCCCTACAGACAAAGACAGCAAAGCACTTTTGTGTTATTCTTGACTGAGATCACTCCTCCTACAGACCTGAAGTGCATACACATAAGCGTGTACAATTACAGTTCATCTGCTTATAACAGGTATGCATCAGTGACAGCAGTACCAGGAGAGAAATGCTGCTTAACGGGACAAGCCCGGGACTACAACTTTTTCTTTTCACCCAGCCTTGTGTGATAGTGGGCTTCCCTGGTGGCTCAGACGGTAAAGCGTCTGCCTGCAATGTGGGAGACCCGGGTTCGATTCCTGGGTCGGAAAGATCCCCTGAGAAGGAAATGGCAATCCACTCCAGCACTCTTGCCTGGAAAATCCCATGGACGGGGGAGCCTGGTAGGCTACCGTCTATGGGGTCGCACGGACACAACTGAGCAACTTCACTTTCACTTTCTTTTGTGTGATAGTGATAACAATCATGCTCCCTACACCACAGATTTGTATATTGCCTTCCATTTCACAAAGTACTTCACATGTACAAAATTCCATTTTTATTCTCACCACCACTTTATAATATAGACAGGTTAAGTATTCCTCTACAGAAGAGGATACTGGAAGAAAGAAAGCAATGCGTTTGTCTAACCTCACAAAACTGATAAATTGTTAGAATTAAGAAGTTCTGGCTTTTCAACCCATTTTTGGTTTTACTATACCATACTGGACCTAGCCACCACCTGTCAATAAATGTGGGCCCCAATTTCAATCCATTAAATCCCAGCAATAAGTCAGATAAGAAAGAACGCACAGTAAAGATACAGAAGTCAGAGCACCAAAATGACAGCTCTAAAAAGTTCCAAGTCAGCTCAACTCTGGAGACCATCTAATCTACCCAGTAAACAAAACTCACATTGACCAAATAATCAGGCTACAAAATCAGAATAAGAGCCTGAGACGCATCAGCTCTATCTGAAAGCTGCACTAGAGGAAAGCAACAAGTAACTTTTAGTCAACCTTCAACATGTCTACATACACATGAATATTGCCACGTGATGTCTGTCTTAACACAAATATTTTATTTCCAGCTACTACTTACAGCAAGTGTTAAATGAAGTCAAGGACAATTGGTTTTGGTCTGTTTTACACCATAGGCTATACACCACATCACTGGTTCCAAACCTGTCCAAACATTGGAATCACTTGGAGAATGCCAACAATTACAGAAGTTACTGTCCCATCCCCAGAGATTTCAAGCCTAGGGTGCAATCTGGGCTTTAGGGTTCCTGAAGGATTCCCTGATGTACAGAGTTTGGGAACCACTGCCCTACAGCCAAGTGAGCCAACTGAAAACTGCTGAACGTGATGAGGTTTAGTGAAACAACACACAGTTTCTATGTGCTTTAAAAGAGGCAAATTAAAAGCAGATACAAAAAGCAAAGCAAAAGAAAAGGGAAGCTACTACAATAAGCCAGTGCCTATCAAACAGTGTGGCTTTTAAAAACCCCAGCCTTCAAAATCAAACATAAATTAAAAGGGCAGGGGTAAATACCCACCCCACACACCCACACACAATGGAATATTACTTAGGTAACAGAAAGGAACAAAATTGGGTCATTTGCAGTGATGTGGATGGACCCAGAGTCTGTCATACAGAGGGAAGTCAGAAAGAGAAAACCAAATATTGCATATTCACACATACATATAGGCTCTAGAAACATGGTACAGGCTATTTGCAGGGCAGGAACAGAGACGCAGCTGTGAAGAACGAACATGTGTACAACAGGGCAGAAGGGGAGAGTGAGACAACTGGAGAGAGTAGGACTGAAATATACATATATACACTACCACGTGTGAAGTAGACAGCTAGTGGGAAACAGCTGCATATAGCACAGGGAGCTGAGCCCAGTGCTCAGTCATCACCTAGATGGGCGGGATGGGGGTGGGAGAGGGGGACACGGGAGGCTCAAGACGGAAGGGATACATGCATAGAGCTGATTCACATTGTTGCAGAGCATAAACCATCAAAATACACTCAAGCAGTTATACTCCAATAAAAAATAAAAAATAAGATAAATTAAAAGGTCAATGAGTGAGAAAAATAGTTACTACAAAGCCTGTACTTTTACTCTCCAGGAGAAAAATGCTGCTGCCACAGTAAAACTACTTACTTAATTAGGGATCCAAAAACCAAGGTTATTCATTTACTAACTTTATTTTTAGCTTTTCCTTAATCTTTTTGCCAGGAAAATTAGATGTAGGTGTTTCAATTCAGGGTTCCCAAAGAGAGCTGAAAGCAGCTACGGCTGACCGGCCTATTAAAATATTAATGGCAAACCATATTCCCCACTCCCAGCCCCTGGATTCCTGGAACTCTGGTGGTACCGATCATGATATGAGATGCTGTTTATTTCCTCATCATCTGTCTCCTTGTACTAGCATGTAAGCTCCTTCAAGGTTAAGGTCACCTTCACAGATCCATGTACCAACAACGGCATTGTCATATTCGTTTGTCCATCTATAAAAACACATGCCAAATTCTTTGCTGATCAATTATTAGTATAGAATCTTGGCATCAGTTTTTAAGATCAATATTCTACACTAGGAACAGATGGGTTTTAATGGTGGATATTTCATTATTGATCATGGATACATTTTTTTTCATTATGTTGTACAGAAATCTATATGGAATACTGAAACATTTTGCAGGCACTGAACCACTTCACGTTACATCCAGTAAGTTCTCTAGAATGTTTCAGCTCCTGATAGCCATAGTGCTTTCATCTCAATACCACTTGTAGACTCAGGAGAGAAAAAAACAGTCCTGTGAGATCTCAGAAACTTTCAAGCCACGTAAGGGGATATGCATTTTGGCCCCTTTTGTCTTACTTGTACATTATTTTATAATGGAAGCATGATCACCCCTTGCCTATCCATAAAATGAGAAGAGAGTTATTTGCTAATGACACAGGTTTACTGGCACCAACGGGACCAACTTCACTGGCCCACTGGTCCTGCCATCTAAGCAGTGACAGAAAGAAGAACAACTCTAATACTAAAGTCAACGGAAGTCAATACTTTTGATAGGCATCCTCTGAAAGTGAACCGGCCTACATCTGACTACAATACCCAACAGATTAACACACCTGGTCACCTAAGACTAGATTTTGCAACAAACTGATCCTGGGTAGCTTACCAAGAGTCAGTGGGTACCCATTGAGCATATTCTTGATGTAGGCTTAAGAGGTGACTTATAACACAATCTGGAATTTGTTCACACAAGATCCTGAAAACATGGTCTAGAACTTTGAGGTCTTGGTCATCCAACCATGCATGTGTTAGAGCAGAAGAGATGTGTGTTCTGAGAAAAATTCTCTCTCTGCCTGCAGGGATTCCTTGACCATATAAAATGTGGAGTGGTCTTTTACTCGGGGCAAGAAGAAAAGGAATCAGAATTGCCTAACTTAGTCCCACTTCAACTCTTAGCTCAAAACAAGTCCACCTCAGACTGGTTTTTGACAGTCTAACATGGTAGCGATCACCACATCCTTTCTTACAGTATCAGTAAGCAAATTAATTACAAACAGCATTTCTAAGGTCTTATGATGGATACTTGGTGTACTTTACATACATAGCTTACTATTTCTGTTGTTTATGTTCTGGTTTTTTTGGCCATGAGTCATGTAGGATCTTGGCTCCCTCACCAGGGATCAAACCCACACTGCCTGCAGGGGAAGGTGAAGGCTTAACCACTGAACCGCCAAGGAAGTCCAATAGCTTAATATTTCATTTAATCCTTTCAGCAACCCTGAGGGCATTCAATTATTCTCAATTCCAACTTTCAGCTAAGCCAAATTAAATAATTAGCCCCAAGGCATTCAGCTAGTAAAAGTCAAAGCTGGGATTCAAGCCCAGGTCCACCTGACCCCCAGGAAGCCCCATGCTCACATTCACAGCCTTGAATGTTGTCCAACAATTGCAAAGGATCTTGAAAACTAAAAATATGACAAATAGAGTTATTTTTATCATAGGATCTTTGAAAACTATGCAATTAAGTAGCTGTTTTACTCTCTTTATCCCAAATGTGGGCACAATTTCATAGGGTAAGTGAAATAATTCCACCATACCATTCTCTCAGCAAAGCACTCTGGGACCTCTAAGAAGGCAGCCAACATAAATATGCTATTATAATTATCGTTAACAATCCCTATCTGGCTATACAGCTATAGATTCTTTTTAAAAAGGTGTTATAAATAAAAAAGACAAAATGATCACGATACATTCAAAATCTCTACAATCTCAGGAAGCCTTAGAAATGAAAAAATTATTTTAGTCACAAGCCTTGTGACTGTCAGCTAAAGTGCTTCAAAACTACTCGCACGGGCTTCGTTTCCACTGATTGAATGCAATTATGAATTGACTTCTATAGGTTGATAAATCAGAACTTGTGTAAGTGGTTTTCAAAGCTCATCTGTGCAATTTCGGTTTGATGCAGACTTCCACCCAAAACTCTCCTTAAAAAAAAAAAAAATAGTTTGTAAAAATATTAACTATCATGAAATACCTTCCTGGTTGGCTCACGCCACTGGAAAGAAGCTGCTATTCTTATATTAATAATTCTTCCCAGAATTAATCAGTCATTGTACATTAGAACCAGCAGCTGGAGTGTTTTGAGTGATAATGAAACCTGTAACAAGGCATCTTCAGCCGTCTTTTCAAGACAATAAGGGAATTAAAATTTCAATTTAAATGCAGAGGTTTGAAACACGCTTCACTGGCAAAATTACTTCAATTAATGTGAGTGGAATACAAAGGACAGACTGCAGAAATGTGATGCAGCAACCAGAAATTATGTCATTAATGTGCTTGCAACAACCCGGCACAATGACTGCAGAGGTCTAATTTAAACCGTACATATCACAAAGCTACAGGCTACAATATTAATCAAGTCTCTGATTTCAACATGACGGATACAGGCTTCTTGCTGGATCACTTTTAGCTTTTCATAAGCTAACAGCAGCTGTTTACCTTGAAAGAGGAAACAAAAGGCCAGGCCTATTTGCAGACATCCCCTGTCATGACAATTTAATTATTTTATGCAATACTCGGGTTATCATATCAAAAGAAATAAATATCCCATCTAGAAGCCGCATCTGTAGCCATCAGCCCACTCTGATGGTGAAGCAGGAATTGCAGGAGCTGACACGATCTGTGGGTCACCACTGATTTATTTACTCTGGATTTATTAACCTGAGGAGGGATTAAATTATTGGGCATCTGCACCTGCCTTAAAATGGAAATGCAAAATCTTTTGATAAAAAGATCCAAGGAAATCAGAGGGGTTTGAAAGACTAGACTGTCCTGCCTTCACTTTCTTCTGATGTCTTTTCGCAAAGATTTTCACTTGGACTCTTGAGATGCCTTAAGTAGATTTTACTTCTAAGAGCACATAACCACGGGGAAAAGCAATGTGATTATTTTCTCATATGAAGTCCAATAAAAAAGCAATTATAGACCTTACCATTTATTCACATACAAAAGGCAAACTGAAGAATATTTCCAACTTTTTAAGCACATCTTAAATCCCACCTCCATGAAATCTTCATTGTATGTTAGGAAATGCTAACCCCCCAGGTCATGCAAAGCAACTACCTCATCTGGAAAATGGAGAGGACCTCAGAAACCTCTCTCTCATAAGAGTATTGTAAGAATTCAGTGTCTAAAATGGTACCAGGACATAGTGAGGGCTCAATACATATTAGCTAGTATTATAATTATGCTTTTGTTGTTCATTTAAACACTGTAGAAAGGAAAGGTTAGGAACGAGAGAACTTTGCCATTAAGAAAACAAAAAGATTAACTAAAGCCACAAATCAGAGGGAAAAAGTCAGACCCAAGCTTGTAGAAAGGAAGTGCCCTTTTCTATTTATTGGTAAGACAGTCTTCCACAGAGCTACCCATTTGGCTAATCATCAGTGAACTCTATGTAAAGTGCATTATGCTAAGTACAGGGTAGACAAAAATAGGTAAGACATAGTCCTTGCCCTTAACGACCTACCATACAAACAAAAGCAACTATATTCCTGTGAAATACATGCAGCTTATGGAAACAAATTTACTCATGTTAAGCATTAATACTACAATGAATATATAATATTTCATTTTTTTAAAAAATAAGGTAAGTATCTAATCACCTAGGGCATTCAGAAACTCGATGAAATTTGAGCCACGTCTTAAAGAATAAATCATCATTTTCCAAGTAGGAAGGATGAAGATTAGGTTTAAAGAAATGTATGGTAAGAGCACTGCTTTAAAGAGCAACCAGAAGCTGACAGTCAGAAGTACAACTAACAAATACATGTAGTGTCGCTGAAGGAGTCCTTTACTAAGCATTATTATTATAAAGGACATAAATTGAAACTTTAATAAATGAGAGATAGCCTGTTCACAATATTACAACTGTGAAAGACAATATTACAAAGAAGACACTCTCCTAAATTTAATCAAAATGTCATCATGTTGGGACTTCTCCAGCAGTCCAGTGGTTAAGTTTCCACACTTCCTATGCAAGGGACATGGGGTTCCATCCCTGGTAGCAATCTACAATCCCACATGCTGCAGAGCATGGCCAATGGAACCTGACAAGCGGATACTAAAATTCCTATGCAAGAGTAAAATAACAAACGTGTGAAGATAAACAATAAATGTGTAAAGAGTAAAATTAAAAAATAAAATGTGTCAAGAATAGCATAGTTCTGAATAGCAAAGTGAGGGAATGTCTTCACCTGCTATTAAGATATATTTTAAAATTATAGTAATTAAAACAGCATGGTTTTGGTGCAGATACAGACAAGACCAACTAAACAAAATAGAGAGATCAGAAACAGACCCATGCACATATGCAAACTTGGTATGTGACCAAGGTGGAATTATAAACCAGCAGGAAATGAATTCAATAAATGGCTTGAGCCAAGCAGCTATACTGAAGGTAAAATCAGATCTCTAGTTCATGCCATATACATTTTAAGTGGATTAAAGACAACAGTATAAGAAATTCTCTTTGTGACAGTGGGATAAAAAAAAATAAATTTCTCAAAAGAAGTCACATAACAAAGGAAAAAAACACTGTAAAACATTGTTGAATTAAATTTTAAAACTGTTTAATAAAAGACACCATAAACAAAAAGATACTACCAACTGGGAAAAGATATTTACAATCCATCTAACAAAAAATTAGTATCCAGAGTGAAGAACTACAAACAGAAAAAAAGAGGAACTTCTGAGAATTATCTCTCTCACCTTCACTCTTTTCTAGAGGTGACTGCCCTTTCTTCTCAACCAACTCCCCACGTCTCCCATGTCCCTCAATCACATAGTTTTACTTAGAATTGACAATCACAGTATCCAAGGTGACCAATAGATCCTACGCTATTTCTGAATTAGAAGATTATTTTCCTCTGCAAAGCTGGAAATTGTAAGATAATAGCTTACAAACCTTTTTCCCCAAACACCAAAACTCTGCCCACATGTGGAAGAAAGTCCATAGAAAAAAAATTTTTTAATGCAGGAAGACCATATAGATGGCCTTCAACATAGATGCCTGTTCTTTTAGCAGACTGGCTACATGGGTAAAGCAATTCTCTTACCTAACCTAGCTAGAGCTGAATTTCTGCAACTTAGAACTAAGAATTTACAGAATATTTAATGAGGTCCTTAAGAAAATAAGTTCAAAAAAAATATATGGTATCATTAATTAGCTCTTAAATAAATTAGCCCTTGAGGAATAAAGGCTAGTCCTAAAATCTGAAATCCTAAAATGAACATAACACCAAAATAAACATTAACAACCTATTTTTAATATATGGCACTAACTTAAAAACAGGCCCAGTACAAAAAATCATGGTTCCAATAGACGTATACATGCTACACAAATATATATATATATATATATGTATATATAAGCTTATCCATTTTGACTGCTGAGTCTTGAATATTTAGTACATATATGCCTTCCTGAGTTTCCCAGGTGGCTCAGTGGATAAAGAATCCACCTGCCAATGCAGGAGAGGCAGGAGACATGGGTTCGATCCCTATATTAGGAAGATCCCCTAGAAGGGGCAACCCACTCCAGTGTTCTTGCCTGGAGAATCTCACGGACAGAGGAGCCTGGCGGGCTACAGTCCATGGGGTCACAAAGAGTCTAACGTGACTGAAGCGCTGGCCTTGCATGCACGCATGCCATCCTAACATAAACCGACAGTAAGGCTGAGAGGTGAGTAAATTTTTTATTGGACACCATATAGTCATTATTAAGGAAGATGACACTATAAAGATACTAAAAATAACCAATTATTTTGCCACTCTGAAGAAAAGACCATAATTAACCTCCTTCCACTGTGGAAATTCACTATCACATAACCAGGTTTTAATATATGAGAGAATATCATGGCACATCTCATCTCTTGGTTATCAAGTTTCCTTTAAACCTTAAGACAGACTTCGAGCAAAATTCTTCTTGAAAGTCAGAATGAATTAGAACCACTTAGAGGATTTAACCTGTTTTGCTCCCACTAATTCCTCTCAGTGTTTTGGGTTTTTTTCTTCCCAGAGTTGCAGGCAATCTAATTTGTTGAAACAAAGATAAGGGACCTTCACCTATCGTGGAAAAGAAAATCCAAATACAGTCCATCTGCTCCTGAGAGTTTCTGTCATCCCCAGACAACTGTGAGAAGGATACAGGGGAGTTGGTGTGGGAGGAGGAGGTAGAATAAGCAGCTCCCGTTCAGAGCCACAGGCCCTGGAAGGTTAAGGTTTTTAGGAAGCAAGATTTGTTTGTTTGTTTGTTTTTTATTCATTATCCTCTCAGCCACGTGTACCACCAGCTGCAACCCTCTCTTGAATTTTCACTTCTAATTCAGAAAGTAGCAGAGAGGACGAAGATACAGGCTAAAGGCTAGTCTGTGGCATACTTCTGCTGGACAAAGTAACTTCCAGAATTATTCCCCTGAAAATTATTTTGTTTCTTATCAACTTAAAGGAAAAAAACAAAAACAAAACCCTAAACATTCTTTCACAGAATTTGTGCAACCTACAGTTCAGAAATCTCGAAAAGTTCTGTCTCATGCAGATTTCATTCTTCAAAATGGGGTTCATTAATCATCTTCCTCTGACACTCCAACTAACACCTCTCATCACCATTCATGACAGGTCCTGGTTTCTCACCATCGTACTTCTTGCCATTGTTCCCAAGGCAGACGACGTAAATAACCATAGCCTACCACTGCAAACATTGAAACCAGGAAGAGAACCAGGCAGGCTTCACCTGCAAGGGCTCATGAATGCCCAGAGGGCAGCTTGTCATGTGCTTCGAGAGGGACAGAATTCAGAGGGAACAGAAGGAAGCACTCTTCTATCTGAGCAGAAACACCCAGGAGTGTGGGCTGTGCTCTTACCAGCATGTCGGTGGCACTGAGATAGTGCTTGCTGGCCATGCACTGTTCCAGCTTTTGAGGCACTTGCTTGATATTCTCGATTTCATCCAGCAGGTTCAGAACATGCTTATGTTCAATTCCTTCAATCCACAGCTTCCGAAGCTCATCTCGTTTGCAGTGCAATAGCATCTTGCATGAAAGCAGATTCTCTTTCACCTGGAACGGAACAGTTTCCATCTTGGGTCAGTGCAAAGTCTTGCCAGACTAAACCTACAGTGTGGTTTGTATTCTTCACCATTACCGCTGTAAGTAACAGTCCGTAGTTCTCACTGCCACCCGTTTTCCTGAGGCTAATCTACACGTGGAATTCTAATCCTGATTAACACACAGAATCACTTGCTTAGGTCTCCACTTCTCTGTATTCTCCTTCCTGTGAGATGAGAGAATTACTCCTAACCAACCTCTGAGTAATCTAGAAAAATATTACTCAGGCTACAAAGCACTCTGAAAATAGGATGTTCCACACCTAAATTAGGATGTCTAAAAGGGAGTGACTAATTTGAGAGACCACGCTATTAATCCTTCTCCATTCTTTCTGGCATATTTCCTATTCAGCTGATGAGTCACCTGGCTCATCCTTCGAGGTCTAAAACTTCAGCTGAATTTTATAACCAAGGAACTGGACGTTCATCTCAACTGACTAAAATGAAAGTAAAGTCAGCTTCCAGGAGAGTAGACATATCCAGAGGCACTCATGAAATAACAGAATTAAAACATGCCAAGAATTTTTTGCCATGTATTCTGATTTTTAGATATTAAATAAGACGGTTGCCAGCATTCTCATAGATCTGCCCAGTTTGGCACCAGCATCGGTAAGCAAAGCTTGATAACGAAGGAGGAGAAGAGGAGCAGGGAGGGGTAGACACAGTGTTCAGGATAAGTGTCTTTCCACTTCCTACCCTAATTAAAAATTTTTATTTTTATAGCATGATACAGTAAAAATCATGAGCTTTCACAATTTACAGAACTACTTTTATATACTCTTGATATTCTTTTATATGTGTCTTTATTTAAGTTAGAATTTCATATTTGTTTACAGTTTTGGCTTTCTGTTTGAGGTACATGAAGGGATATCACTTGAGTTTTAGCAAATGCATACATATCTGCATAATTCAAACCCTCATTAATGTATAGGACATTCCCATCATTCTAGAAAGTCTACCATGTTTGTAACAATTAAAGTATCTTCTTCTACAATATTTAGTGTCGTGGCACACAGACTCGCTATTTTTTTTGATGATTATAAAACTAAATTTTAACATCTTTCCAAAAAACATGGAAAATAGGATGAATGAATGCTAAAATGAGAAGGTATCTTGCGACAGTATCTAATCCAATCCTACAACTTAAGGACAACTTTTATCCTTTTTAAAATCATACTTTTATCAAACTCTCCAATGTAAAAAGAGCCCTAAGTAAGGGCACTCTCATCTCTCCTGATAAGCACAGTAGAATGACTTAGCTTTTGAGGGAGTGATAGACCTCTTTAACAATCTGGCAAAGAAGTTTCTAAGGAACCTAATTCTTCCTGCAATCCCAGAGAGATGGCAAAATAACTCCTCCTTAGCATGAAATACTAAGACAAGAGAGAACAGAGAGGAGGGAATAGCAAAGATGGCAGGAAATACTTGGAAACTGACAAGAAGATGGACGGCATCAAGTGGGGTTTGTTAAGACTGAAAAGGAAGCACCAAGAATTCAAGGTGGAGGGACTTCCCTCGTGGTTCACTGATTGAGACTCAATGCTCCCAGTGCAGGGATTGTGGGTTTGATCTTTGGTTGGGGAACTAAAAGCCTACATGCCACAAAGTGCAGCCAAAAAACTTAGCCAGCAGACCCATAGGTAGCAATTTATCAAAAAAAAAAAAAAAAAGAACAGAGCTGAAAGTATTTTGAGTCCTCAAACATCTTCATCAAACCACACAGATGTGTAATTCCCTCCCCTCAACCCTGGCCAAATAGGTTTACAATCTGAAGAAACTGAACTATAAAGAATCTGGACCAGGAAATGTCAGCCAACTGGGAGGAGGGAGGCAGGCACTGAGCAGGAAACAGGAAGATGGGGTCAAACTGGACCCACCAACAAGGAAGGTCCTCAGCCCTCTCTGGACCCTCAACCTCCTTGCTGGGTTGGCTCCAGTAATACTCAGCTTGACTCTGAGCCCCGATACGGGAAACATATGGCTCTCCCCTGGGAAAAACAACCAACTGAAAAGACCTATAAATGGTGACATTTGAAGCTCCAGCAAGGAAACTGTTGGGTCCCTACCCAATCATCACAAGACAAGTCCCACCACATGCTCTGAGCTGTGCAGTACACCTCCCTCCCCCACCCATGGAGCCAGCCAAGGATCACCATACAGTCAAGGAAAGCCTGTAATATGGAAGACAGGTAAAAGAAAAAGGTGCTGAGTGGAGCAGGGAAACAGAAACTAAGGGAGGAAAAAGAAATTTTTGAAATCTATGATGAGTATCCCTTGGGGGAAAAGATATTACATCAATGAAACAAGAATAGGATGCTATTAAAAAAAAAAAAAACTCAGAGAATGAAAACCAGCTCTTGGAAATTATAAGTATGATAGGAAAAAAAAAATCCAATAAACATTAAAAGAGACTCTTGAAATCTCCAAAGAGTAAGACACAGAAAAACAAAGGAAGGAAAATAGATGAGAAAAGAAAATTGTGTGATTGCTCCAACAGGTCCAAATAAGGATACCAGGGGAAGAAAAATGAGAGGGGAGGAAAAAAAAAAAAGATAAAATGTTCCAGAGCAAAAGATACGAATTTTCCAACTGCAAAGGCATGCCAAGTGTTCAAGACAATGGAATGAAAAAAGACCAAAGCCAGGGCACCTTATCCTGACTTGTAAGAACACAAAGATACAGTTCTAAAAGCTTTCAAAGGAAGAAAAAATAAAAAACCCACACAAAGGATTGTAAATCAGAACATATCTCAATAGGAACGTTAAAAGCCACAAGACAAAGGAATAATATTTCTTCAAAATCTTAAGAAGTCTTTCCCAGAAAAACTTTCAATCAAGTGTGAAGAAAAAAATAAAGACACTTTCAGACATGCAAGCTCTCAAAAAGACAGACCTCATTTGTGCTGTATCTCACCAACTACTGAAGGATACACTCCATCAATTAAGAGGAAAACGAGAACATACACAGGATCCAGCAAAGGGGGACACTGATGCAAAACAAACACAAGTGATTCTCCAGTCATTGACTCCAAGGAAAACAACAAAGATATCACACAAACAAAACAGTATGCTGGATGGCTTCAGTGCACACATTTATGTCGTTATAATAAAACAAGCTAAGATCATGGCATCCGGTCCCATCACTTCATGGCAAATAGATGGGGAAACAATGGAAACAGTGTCAGACTTTATTCTGGGGGCTCCAAAATCACTGCAGATGGTGACTGCAGCCATGAAATTAAAAGATACTTACTCCTTGGAAGGAAAGTTATGACCAACCTAGATAGCATATTCAAAAGCAGAGACATTACTTTGCCCACAAAGATCCATCTAGTCAAAGCTATGGTTTTTTTAGTAGTTATGTATGGATGTGAGAGGTGGACTATAAAGAAGGCTGAGCGCCGAAGAATTGATGCTTTTGAACTGTGGTGTTGGAGAAGACTCTTGAGAGTCCCTTGGACTGCAAGGAGATCCAACCAGTCCATCCTACAGAAGATCAGTCCTGGGTGTTCATTGGAAGGACTGAGGTTGAAGCTGAAACTCCAATACTTTGGCCACCTGATGCAAAGAGCTGACTCATTTGAAAAGACACTGATGCTAAGAAAGATCGAGGGCAGGAGGAGAAGGGCTGACAGAGGATGAGATGGTTGGATGGCATCATCAACTCAATGGACACGAGTTTGGGTAGACTCCGGGAGTTGGTGATGGACAGGGAGGCCTGGCGTGCTGCAGTTCGTGGGGTCGCAAAGAGTCAGACAGAACTGAGCAACTGAACTGAACTGAATAAAATAAGCACCAGTTATTTAACCAAAAACTAGGATACAACTATACAGAAAGGATGAGGGAAGATGAGGTGAGATGGGTGAACTAAAGTGAGAGGGGGAACCATAACTGGAACCTCATATACAATGTCTTAGAGAAAGAAATGGCTACCCGCTCTGCTATTCTTGGCAGAAGAATTCCACGGACAGATGAGGCTGCTGGGCTACAGGCCGTGGGACCCCAAAGAGTTGCACATGACTGAGCAACTAACACATATAATGTCTAAAATAGAAAAATCCAGAAAAGTAGTATAAGCTTACTACTTAGAAATATAGAAATACAAATACCTGGGGGAAAAAATGAAAGAAATTTCATACTGAAGTATGAAATTAGTTTTATGGTAGGATGAGGTAGGGAAAAGCTGGTTTTTAATCAGTATTTGTGATTTTATTTGACTTTTTAAAACACATTTCTCAAGGCCATTCGTAGATCCCTCTAGGAGTTCTTGGTCCCTGGGTTAAGAACTCTAGCTATTAAATCCATTCTATTTTAAATCTTAGTTGAAATCTATCAAAAGCTAATTTCCGATATTCTGCTCATATCACCTTGGTTCTATACGTCTCAGCTTTTTCCTCTGTGTGTAATGGTTACTATGGCAACAGTTAAAAATAAATTTTATGTCATACAACACCCAACTAGGCTCTTGATCAAGAGAGTGAGAGATAAACTTACAGTGTTGTCAGTAAAGCTTGGCAAACTCCTTTCTGATTGGAAAAAGACCATTATGGCATTTCATACAGGATATATACAATGTAATCTGCTCACTCCTCATTTTTGCTTACTAAATGGAGGAAAAATAAAAAGGAAGGTAGGATGTGTGGCTGGGTTTGGGGGCAGGAGAGATGGCATCAGGCTGTGTGGAAAATGAACATCACCAAAATGATTCCCTAAGTTGAATTTAGCCAAAGATGAGACATAAGAAGCTACAAGAACTTTTAAAACTAAATTGCCCTGAGGCTTCAGCTTTTTGATCAGAAAGTCACAGTTATCAAGAAATGTTCTTTTAAAACTTGGGGTGATGGGGGGAATACCAGTCAGCAATAAAAGGGAAGAAACATGAATTTCAACATTAAGGCTGAGCAAAGGAAGCCAGACGCAAGAGTGTATATTCTGACGTTCCAGAAGAAACAAA
>NW_011495080.1:4305817-4321416 GCF_000754665.1 Bison bison bison
TAAAGAAGCAGAAGAGAACTCTCTGAGACAATGGAAATACATTCAAGGATATATACGTTTGGCAAAACTCATTGAACTGTACTCTAAAAATAATGCACTTTACTGTATGCAAACTCTAGCTCAATAGATAAAATTTTTGAAATAGGGAGGGGAGAAACAAGGCTATATCCAGCAGTGAATAATGGCACCTTTTAAATGTAAGAATGGCATCTTTTAAATGTAAGAAAGATACCATATTCCACCTAAGCCTTTATTTCTCAAATGCCTGTTCTTTTAGAAATGTGGTGACAGCATTTTAATTCCATTCTGATTTATCAAGATAGCCAAGATTCAAAAATTCTGTTACTCTGTTTCTTCCTTAAATAAATCCATGAAGAGTCAAGCTTTTGAAATCGTGACATCAAAACCCAAGTAAAGAAACTCTTCCTCAAACACAAGTTTCCTCTGCTTCCTTAGAATTTTAGTAAGGTTATAGTTGCTCCAAATTACCTGCTGAATAGAAATGAATGAATTTCATTAGCAGGAATTTCAGTTTCAATAAATGGTTAAGAACTAAGTTCACTTTAATTAGAGACTACTAGAAAAAGAGAAAATAAAGAACACAGGGCCCAACAGGTCATTGTGAATAGATATGTGAGATACAGAAAGCAGAAAAAAAAAATATATATATATGTATCTCAAGATTTTGCAGCCCTGCCTTGGGAAAGATCAAGAGAGGAGGAAACAAACCGGGGCCTCTGAACAACACGGTGGGAGCATCTGACAGAGCAGGATGCTGATGGAGGCATGGGGGAGGTGGCGGGGGGGGCCTTAACTTTAAAGTCTTAAAACCAGAAAAGCATTGAACTTGGATTAAGTATAAGATAAGGCGAGGAGGGGAAGGCCTTTGAGTGTACGCATTGCATTATCTGTAATAAAGTCCAACAAATGTGCAAGCACCTCACTGATTCTGTAGACCAGACATACCCTGCAAAATTCCCTATAAACAAGGGAATTCTAGCAATTCCCTTTGCTAGAATTTTTTGCTAGGTAAATGGAAATCTTGCAATCAACACTATTCTTATTTCTAAAAGTATCACATTTTCTCTTTTTGGTAGTAAAAACAAACCTATATACAAGAATTTTTATGGGAATCCTCCTTACTTGTGTCCAACCCACTTCTTCCACAGTCTTATAGATAGTATCTCAAAAGAATGAGTTTCAGAAACACTACTTACTGCTCTGCTTAAAAGCCCTTTGGAACTAAAGATCTTTTTTAAATTACACTCAAACTTACTTTCCATGCTTTTTGCCCTAGTTTTTTCAGCTTCCAATTTAAGGACTTAAGTTCTGAGAGGCTCCACTCAACCCTTTCTAAAGGCAACACCATCCTTCTGAGTTGCTGAGTCTGGATACAGAACACAAAGAGAGATACAGTTAAACTTAATGAAAAGGTTCCCTTGTAGTTCCTGTGACCACATTCATGACCCAGACTACTGCCTAGATTTTCAATGATGCTATCTCATTCTTGCCCACATTTCTAGATTTTTTCCCTTTCTCATACGAGCAGCTAGGGTTTTCTATCTTACATCTGGGCTTAAAATAACTTCCTACCAAAATCATCTTATTCTCCTGTGACTTTCTTTTTTATATTAACTAAGGTTATGCTTTGCTCTAATTCCACCATTCAATGTATACTTTCATATAAAAAGTCACAAAATTATTTTATGTAAATGTTAAATAATGAATGTTACATTACTCAGTGATTAAGCCCTAACAACTTCACTTTAATATTCACATATGGTTATTTCCAATTACAGGCAAGAAAAATGATTTAACAGCTTGGTTCAGCACCAACAGAATAGCCAAAATTGGGGCAAAATGTAAAGAGTTTGCGCACACATCACAACAGAGGCAATTTTCTGTGTTTTCCCTTCAGCCTCAGTCAGTTTGTCACTCAGTCATGTCCGACTCTGTGACCCCATGGACTGCAGCACGCCAGGCCTCCCTGCCATCACCAACTCCCAGAGTTTACTCAAACTCATTTCCATTGAGTCGGTGATGCCATCCAACCATATCATCTTGTCGTCCCCTTCTCCTCCCACCTTCAATCTTTCCCAGCTTCAGCCTACCTGCTTCCATAAGCATTAGATGAGTACTTAGGATCTTTAAAGAAATCTGGTGTCTTCTCATCTACTTAGTACAGGATGGGAGAAACACTCAAATTCAACTACTACCAACAATCCCTACCCACACAGCCCAAGTCCCCAACTCATATCCATTCATATTCATCTATTCTTGGTGTTGCTATAACAGTCATTATAAGAGACACTGATAGATCCGATAGATTCTGAAGCTTTCTAATGTAGTAACATCTCATTTGTACTCAATAATAATATATACAATGGTAAGAAGACAGCCCAACTATTTTACTTATCCACATAATTGATCTGATCATACATGGCATTTCATTTACACATTTAATCCTGAAAAAACTCCAAATGGGCTTGACTGATATAAAGAAGTTTGGGGCATCTGGAAAGAATCAAATCCATCTGTCAACTCATATATCCTCAAGGACAGAGATTCTACCAACACAAATCCATACGTGAAATACCAAGCTGTAAACAGTGTAAACGGTTCCATGTTCTCAAGCTTTAAAAGGTAACAAAGCATGAATGTGGACATCTTCATCTTCCCTGGCCCCCTATAAAATCTATTCTCAGAGCAGCTAGAGAGGCCCTTTTAAAATGTTAGACACAGCTTGCCATTCTTGTGCTCAAAACCTTAAAATGATTTCCCATCACACTCAAGAGTTCATATGCAAACCTTTACAATGATCGAGACCTCACGTGACCTGACCCACTCTGAGACACCCCAACCTTCAGCCGTCTCCTCTCCCTCCCACTCCCCCCGTCTCCTTTCCGCTGTGCTCCAGCTCCAATCTTGCTGCTCCCCCAAATTTCAATCATGTTCTTGCTTCAGGATCTTTCTGTACCTGATATCCCCTCTTCCTGGCGATTCTTTTCCGGGCTCTCCCTCACCTTGTTCTGGTGCTGGCTTGAATATAACCTCAGTGAAGCCCTCTCTGACCGTTCTATTCAAAAGAGCAATGCCCTGTTCTTTTTCTTTTTAAGCAAAGCACTTCTTTACCATCTGCTATACTTTCTTACTCATTTATAGCCTGCCTTCTTTGACTAGAAGGTAAACTCCACGAGGACAGGAATTTTTGTCTGTTTTACTCACTTACATATCCCAGGACCCAGAGCAATGCTCAGCACAAACCAGATACTTAATATACAGAGACTAAATCAATGATGCTAAATAGCATCTGTTTTCCTGTGTCTTCCCACTAGCATGTAAGGTCCATGATTGTACAAAGATTGATATTGTCCATTATATGGAAATCTAAAACAGATTTCAGTATCTAAAACACCACCAGCACATAGCTGGCACTCAACAAATATTTACTAAGTGAATCTTCATCCCATTCTTTTGGCAGAGAACAGAAAGAAAATTTCAACTCATATTCACACGTTCTCAACATGTTGCTTGGCTCTGAAATAATATAATCCAATGAGAAGTGAATCATCCCCATTTCTACTTTAGAAATATACATACCTTTATTTTGTACATAATCTAAAGTGCAATTAAAAGCCAAAAATGATGGGCAAAGATTAATGAGGAAACATCAGTGTTTCCTTGGTGATAAGGAATGGACTTTCACAGTACAAAATTGTCCAATTATACAATGAAAACAAATTCCCTATCATTTTTCCCCAAAATCTTTCTTCTCCCATGTATCACTAAAGGCTTTCTTAGATAGAGATTTTAGTCCTTTCTTTCTCTTCCCCACACTGAAGCTAACTCATAACACAGAGTTATGTGACATGTACTTGACAACTATCTAATACAATAAACACAAAAATTTTTGTTGTTGTTTCCTTTTGCTCTAAACTCCAGCCTACTTAAAAATGAGGATGGTAAAAAAGACTGTGGCTACTAAAACAAGTGTGAAATCATCAAACTGAGCCTCTCTTTCTCAGTATCAGCAAACACTCTTTGGGCAGAGATGCTATCAACTCAGAAAGATAGAAGTCAAGCCAGAAGCCACTGCAGTGCCTCACTGATGATCAGGACAAAGTCCCTCCAGTCAAGCAGACTAATCGTAAAACACAAATACCAAGAGGTCCTTCACCCTTACTGTGATTACCAGAGGCAAAGCCGGCAGGCCGGCAGCTCTATACATTCACTCTCTGACCCCGCTTGAGCTCAGTATACTGGGTCAAAATAGACTACAGTTCGCTTTAAATCTAGGGCGACTGATCTATAGCTTTACCTAGTTGCACAGATAAATCCATGGGATGAACTCGCCACTTGTCAAAGCTAAGAATTACAGTATTCCTCTTGAAAATGCCCAGTTAATTTTAAAATGTAGAGAGGTCAGCATATTGCTTCAAAAAATGTTAAGAGCCTACTGATTGTGGAACTGGACTCAAGGCTGAAACTCATATATAACAGCATTCTGAGAAGAATCATTTCGATACCTGCTTACACATCATAATATAAGGTCTAGAAGGCAGGAAAGAAAACATGTGAGAAGATCGGAAGCACAGCCATCCTGGGCAGGTACATCCAGAGAATTCTCGAACCAATAAAATTGCACAGGGCAGCGCTCATCTTCACACGGTTCACGCAGCCCTCTGGCCACAGAGCTGCTTGGGAGTCAGCAGCTGAGTGCTAAGGAGGGGACCTAGCATCAGGCTCCGCGTCTCTCACCCCAGTACCAAACAAGAGGCGACTGGGATGCTGAGATTCTGCAAAATCTCATTTGCGAAGAACTGGGGGAGTGGGGGGAGCAGGGAAGGGTACTGCTTAAAAGATGTCTGAAAACCAGAATTCAAGGACCTCAGAGCAAGAAGACCAGAGTGCAGACCCTAAATTTGAGAACTGAGGAACAGACATAATTCTGCCGGGCAAAGAATCAGTGCTCAGTAAGTGGTAGCAATTGTTATTTATCAGAGAGCTGTCATACAAGGTATTAAAGAAGTGACCCTTGAAATACATAGCCAAGAACCATGTAACTATGATGTGACAGTACACAACCTTTATTTGATCAATTCATCCTTTGGCCAAATATAAAAATACTCCTTATGAACCCACTTTATTCTTTAGGAAGCAAAGATGTGGTACATGGGAACCAAAAGATTTTCAAAGACCAATCACAGAAGAGAAGGGGGGTGGGATGGGGAGGAGGGGAGGAGGGAAGGATGGAGAGAGTAAAGGAGGAAGGAGAGGAAGAGAGAAGTGAGAAAGAAAAAGCGAAAGAAGAACAGCTCCAAAATACGGAAGACAATTACAAAATGAAAATACACGCTTGTCACTACTGAAAAATATTCAAGAATTTCAGTATTCATAAATACTTTATTATATATTTAAATAATTTGTGAGTTAGATTTTCTCAAAAACTACCAACAAGGTACAATGACTGTGGAGAAAATCACAACCGACTTCAAATGGGGCAACACACTCAAAACCAAATGTTTTCTACATTTTCGACTGCTACAGCAATACACACAATGTGTGACTACATCTGATGCATTAAAACGAGAGCCTCCAACAGTAAAAGGCCCTAGTGTCTTAGAACAGCTCCCTTTTCAGGCTTTCTCAAAAATCGTGGCAGAAGCCAAGGGTCAGATTTAGAGGAGAAAAGAAGCAAGGCCAGCTGCCCTCTGTGATCCTCTGCAGCCTGCGCTAAAAAAAACCTGAATCACTTGTTAAGGTCATTAACCCCACTGCAACACCTGGACCAATGGAAGATGTACTAGTCGTGGCCATCAGAGGGATGGAGCCGTACCTGCTTTATTTTGTTTCGGGAGTTGGTGATGCGCTCTGTGATGCTCTGGTACGTGCGGATGGCCGTCGTCAGTTCTGTGTAGTGCTGTACGATGAGTTCATCCAGGTCACGGTCACACCTCTCATAGGCTTCTTCGAGGCGCCCCTTCTCGTTTTCTCTGTCTTCAACGTCATCACTGGTAGACAGGGTCCTGTTCAAGACAGAATGTATCAGGCTGAGTCAAACTTAAAAGCTGAAAGTAGAAACAAGTAGAGTTAAGTCAGTGAGAGCACATGCACCTAGGAAATGAAACAAGTTACTAAGGGAAAACATCAAACATTTGCATGGTAAATTCCAGTAGCCTAGTAAGTGGATTTATATGTTTTCTAGATAAGGAATCTTCCCCGTCACTTTTCCCCCGGGCATGACCAGGAAACAGGCAGCGTGAACTCTGTAAGAGCCGGGGCACGTCTCGATTTGTTTGAATGAACCCTAGTACGTGCATGTTCCTTACCAGTGACAAGTCTGACCAATGAGACCTAAGGACTTCGAGGAGTAGTTTCCTTCCAAGCAGATTAACAGGAAGCAGGTTCCTCTTCCCAACACTGGGTATCGTTATACAAAGCTCAGATATTCAGACATTAGCCATGTGATAATCCTGGGAGGAAAAGCCAAGAGGAACACCATGCTACTGCCATCACATCATCGGGCCACTGAAGCGGCCAACCCACAGCAGCCTCGCCCCAGAACTCCTTGATGTCACCTTCACTTGGTCTTTTATAACAGAGCCAAAAGCATACTTACTGTAAAACTGCTTCTACACTGAGGAACTGCCTTCCAAACAGTTCATTCAAATGGCCTGAATTTGGTACAGAGCCCCCAGCGACCCAGAAATAAGGTCATGGTAATTCTAAAAATCCATTACAACAGCAATAATACCAGCTATACTACCAGACCATCCCTGCATTTACTATTCTTCCAACAGCACTAACAAGACTCATATGAATCAACAATAAGCAGTGAATGAGATAGATACACTTATTAAAAATCTTTCAATAACTTAGTTTGATACATGGGTCACAGAGCTTTGTTTCCTCTATTATCCTTCTTGAGTAATTTTTTTTTAATTTAGTATTATAATCAGTAACAAAGAAATCTTTTTCTCTTATCTGTTGGCTGCCGTAATTTCGCTCCATTAAATTCCCTCAGATTTGTCAGCTTATACATTCAGCATACTTTATTTCATTTATCTTTTTTAATTTAGGAAGGGGGTAGTTTAGGCTCTCTGTGATGGATGCAATCAATTATAAAGTCCATCATTAGAACTGCTTTCGGAGATGGTCTGTCAGCAAATCAATCACATATTCCCTTCCAGATTTGTGTAAGCAAACTACTGTAAAACGGTCTTTTCCAAACTGTCATTTAGAGCAAAAGATCTTAATTCATGAGTCACACAATATATAAAACGTTATCTTCCAACTTAGAGGGAGATTCAGCAGGCCAGTCTGATACTAATCTAACCTCTAAAAAGAATTTTGTAAATGTGTTAAGGGATGTCAAGAGATGATGTCCAGCATGAAACGGGGGACAGGAGGGACAGAAATGGAATGAAGGGAAAGGCGACGCTTGGATGGGGAGCGGTACAGGATACACCCAAGGCAACACATTGGGAGCCCAAGACGTGCAGGCAGGCCGTTACCAAGCCAGGTCCTGTGTCCTCCTCTGTCAACTGGTAAGCCTACACCAGACTATCTCGAAGCCTACTTCCAGGAAGAAAACAGCATAGAAGCATTTAGCTAATTAAGTACATCAGAGTAGAGACCTTGGGGTTGGGGTGGGAGGGGGGGGTTGGTTTTAAAGCTAGAGCAACCAACACTACTTGCAATATTTGGGTACAGGGTGGCTGAGCATGTCATCATGTTGTTTGTATGATACATAACTTTGCTCTTTAAATCTGAAACCTTCCAGGCTGTTAATCTAGAGTAAAGCACAATCAGAAAATGCTTTCAATTTATCAACTGTCCCAAAGGGAAGAGTTCCTAGATATTTAACTATTAGTTCCCCCTTTTCACAGCAAACGGCCACAGACTTTTTTCAAAACTACAGTCTGCCATCTTTATAAGGCTTTGCAGGATTTCCTCCCCACCATCTGCAGAAGGAAACATGCCAAGCATTTGACATTATTCACATTTACTAGTACAACTACCACCAAGGAAATGTCGGGGCTGGGCATCAGCTATCTTGGGCATCAGCTATCACTGTAACACATCACCACACATCGGGAACGATTCAGAAAACCGAAAGGGTTACTGAAATGAAGAGGAGAGCAAACTGGGTCTCTAAGCGGGTTTCGGTTCCAATGTTCATTTTCAGAGAAAATATCTGTATAAGGAAATAGCCTGTGCCATGTTTTGCCCCCACATCTGAAATTCATCCTCTAGATGTAAACTGGGCTGAATGACATTCACCTTTAGTCAAAAATTTCTTGCATAAGAGCATTCTGAGAGGACAAAACCATTCAAGTTTTGTTTGTGCTTTGGGGTTTCTTTATGTGCACCATTTTTAAAGTCTTTATTGAATGTTACAATACTGCTTCTGTTTTATGTTTTTTGATCTTGAAGCATGTGGAATCTTACTTCCCCAACCAGGCATTGAACCCACATCGCCTGGATTGGACGTGCAGAGTCTTAACCACTGGATGGCCACAGAAGTCCTAAAAGTGCTTTGTTTTTTAATTAGAGAAAAGGAAAGCAGCAATAATAATAGCCACTAATATCTAGAAGGATGCACATTTTATAGAAAGTATGCTCAATCCACAGGACTGGGTCCTGTTAACATGCTTCCTCTCCCTTTTCACAGATGCCATAGCTGAGATTTAAAACGGTAAATTTGCCCCATCTCACACAATGAGGGTAAGGGCTAGGGTGTGCGTGTATGCTCACTGGCTCACTCGTGTCTGACTCTTTGCAACCCCATGGACTGTAGCCCATGGAATTTCAGACTCCTCTTTCCATGGAATTTCCCAGGTAAGAATACAGGAGTGGGTTGCATCTTGTACTCCAAAGCATCTTCCTGACCCAGGGATCACACCCGAGCCTCTTGCCTCTCCTCCAATGGCAAGTGGATTCTTCACCACTGCGCCACCTAGGAAGCCTAAGGGGTAGTACAGGAATTCAAAACCCACATCAGTCTGTTTCCAGATTACGCTCCTATCTCTTACAGATTTGTGGGCTACTCTGGAATCAAACTGCTTGGGTTGGAATCCACCGCTGCTTCCCACATGACCTCGGTCACAGTATCTCCTTTTGCCCACCTATAAAATGGAGATAGTAAGTATACCTTCCTTATAGGGTTGCAGGTGAGAATTGGATGAAATTAAACAAGGCCTGGCATATCACTGCTGCTGCTGCTAAGTCACTTCAGTCGTGTCCGACTCTGTGCGACCCCATAGACAGCAGCCCACCAGGCTCCCCCGTCCCTGGGATTCTCCAGGCAAGAACACTGGAGTGGGTTGCCATTTCCTTCTCCAGTGCATGAAAGTGAAAAGTGAAAGTGAAGTCGCTCAGTCATGTCCGACCCTCAGCGACCCCATGGACTGCAGCCTACCAGGCTCCTACGTCCATGGGATTTTCCAGGCAAGAGTACTGGAGTGGGGTGCCATTGCCTTCTCTGTGGCATATCACTAGCACTCCATAAAAAAGGTTGGTGGCTGCCATTGTTGTAATAGTAGTAACGGCAGTAAAGGCAATGGCAGTTTTCCACAATGTCATAGAAAGGGCATCCTTTAGAGACAAAGGTTCAAATTTCCTCACCCCCAAATACTGGATCATTAGGCTCTGGGAATGAGGTCTGACCTCCCTTTCACTTTACTCCTCCTTAACGTCAAAAACTGTGAAGAGTCTGAGACTTCATTAGTCATAGCACAGCAAGTAGCAAGAGCATCAGCATGTTTGTAGCAGATCCCTTGCCCCGGAGTCCCATGGGCAGTGGGAAGATGGGCCCAAATGGATGCCTGCTGAGTCGCTGAAGAGAACTCTGAATTTTTCACACTAGACAGTAAATGTGCCTGCCATTTGCTCTGGAGGGAAAGATTATCTCTACCTTCTAAACAAGTCAAACAAACATCCTTGAGAGTCTAAAACAAAGGGCACCCATACTTTGCTCACAAGAATCTCAGAAACATAACCTTCCCAAGCAGAACTATCCCTCAACAAAAATGAAACCTAATTGATTGGGTTCCTCCAGGGACTGCATGGTGTCGAGCAATAGTTGACCATCAACAAAGATTCATTTCCAACCTGTTTTCAACAAAATGAGGCCAGAAATACAACACCTCACACAATAAATATCTGTAAAATGAATGAATGATAGACCATAAGAGCAAACTAATTCTAGGGAGAGAGTCCCCACACATGCTACTGAAACCCAGCGAATTTCAGTGTGGGATTATCCTACCGAAGTGGGTCACTTGACCTGAACTGAGAGCAGGATGGAAGAGAAGGCTTGTGATTGAGCTCACCCTGCCAGCCAGGTCAGGAACCTCTCCTTGGCCTGATAAGCCTCTGGGTGAAGAAAAAATCACTCGCTCACAAACCCACTCCCCGCGATTCTGAACTGCTCTACTTCTTACAAGGTCTTTCATTAAAATAAAATCCTCCCCTTTGTAATTTCTACCCCTTGATGCTGGGGGAGAAAAAAGTCAAAGTGTTATTTGTGCAGTTGCGTTGGACTCTGCAACCCCATGGACTGTAGCCCGCCAGGCTCCTCTGTCCATGGGATTCTCCAGGAAAAAATACTAGAATGGGTTGCCATTTCCTTCTTCAGGGGACCTTTCCAACTCAGGGATAGACGCCAGGTCTCCTGCATTGCAGGCAGATTCTTTACCCACTGATCCTAGTGATTCTTCCTTTTTCAGTAACAGAAGTCTATTCCCTCTTTCATGAAGTCTCTCCTTAAACAGTAAAGGACTCTTTAATACTTTCTCACGTTCAACAGCTCCAGTTTCTTAATCCATTTCTTCCACAACATGGAAGCCCACCAGCCTTCTTACTTTCTTCTGAGGTCCCCTCGAAAACGAGCGGCACTCACACACAGGACTTGCTGCATTACTCTCTGTGGTTTATGTTCACTAACTTATTCCAGACAACCACCTGCGAAGTAGGTCCCACTGTTCTCTTTTTACATATGAGGAGTCAGAGCTGTGCGTTTGAGGCACAGAACTTTTAAGTTGCAGAGCCAGGCCTCAACCTGGATAGTCTGGTCCTTAGAAGGTTCCCTACCCTGCCTCTCAAGACATGGTACTCACAACTGCCACAACACACTCCTAGCGTGACCGTCCAAACAGAAAGGGGTTTTATACCCCATAAACTAGAGCACTCTATTTCTAACACTGTAACCTAAAACTACATAGCATTTTTGTAAATAGAGTCCAAAAATGATCCAAGATCCCTTTGACAGTAACTGCTGACAATCCAGCTTTCACTCTTCCTCTACTTGGGAGATATGAAAACTACAAGCACAAATTTACATGACTTCCTGGGTCCCCCCATTTTGGGTAAAGAAGATCAAGGTGAGGCACAGAATATAAATCACTGATTATCGATTATACAAACAATGAAGTGGTTATTTTATACACACAGTTTAAGGTAACACTCAAAGTGGTCCTACGAGACAGTATCACCACCTTTTTACAGATCAGGAATCAAAGGAACAGAGAGGTAAAGTAACTTGCACAGATGTACACAGCTAACATCAGAAATGAAAGCAAAGTGTAACATCAAAATCCATGGCCTTCCCACTATACATGTTATGAAACCTACCCTTTCCTGGCTTCAGCCACTGGCTGCAGGACTGCACCCTAATCGAGCTGCAGTCCACATGTGGAGAGAGGGGTGGACAGCCAAGAGATGTCAGGAGGGCATCCGGCAGCTTTTTTAGTATTAACAGTAACAGTCTTGAATCTGGACAGGTTTAAAAAGCATGACCTAAAAGAAGACATGGAACAGAGGAGAAACTACTTGAACCTGCCATCCCAAGATGCTTTCAAGATACGGAATCATTCTTCAGAACTTTTTCCATTTCTCTCTCAAAGTCATTATGCTTTACAAACTATTGCTAAGTTCATGAAAGTCGCTCAGTCATGTCCAACTCTTTGTGACCCCATGGGCTATCCAGTCCATGGAGAAGCATAAAAGCATAGATTTCAGTTAAGCTGGACACACGCATTTCTGGATCACTAAGAATTTCTCACTAAGACAGCTCTGGTATTTGCATGATGAATTACATCACTGGCCGTGACTAATTAATCCCAGGAAAGAATTTATTAATTAATCCCAGGAAGGAATTTATTTCCCCAGTGGACCTCAAGGACCATGGTACCTACACTAAGCTACAAGGAACATGTACATTAAATGATTCTAGTGAATTCACAGCCATCAGCTCCAAGCAAGCCCTATAAACAAGCAGAAAAACCCAGGGTAAATAACTGGAGATCTAAAACCAAGTTTGCCAGCTTCCTTTTTGATACCAGCTTCTGTATTTCAGGGTAGACAAGTCAAGTGTTTTGAAAGGAAAATAACTAGTCACCATAACTGGCTCCTTCTATGCAGCAATTTTGCTTTCACTTTGGACTTGATAGAGTAATGGTGTCCAGACAAGAGAAGTACACAAAAGTCAATATTACTCTTAAAAAAAAAAAAAAAAAGATCAAACAAAAGAAAAAGCCTGTCTATGAAAATAGGGTTAGTCACCCAAAGGTAACCCATCACTCAAGAGAAACAATAACTTCCTGTCAAAGACAGAATGCTGCTGCTGCTGCTGCTAAGTCGCTTCAGTCGTGTCAGACTCTGTGCGACCCCATAGACGGCAACCCACCAGGCTCCGCCGTCCCTGGGATTCTCCAGGCAAGAACACTGGAGTGGGCTGCCATTTCCTTCTCCAATGCATAAAGTGAAAAGTGAAAGTGAAGTCGCTCAGTCGTGTCCGACTCTTAGCAACCTCATGGACGGCAGCCTGCCAGGCTCCTCCATCCATGGGATTTTCCAGGCAAGAGTACTGGAGTGGGGTGCCATTGCCTAAAGACAGAATAAGAGGGTGCAAAAAAAATCTAGAATTCTACCATCAGGAACATAGCAGAAGTGTCTTACTACACTGACCAAATGTCAAACATGAGGCATCTTGTGAAACTTTCAAGCTCTTTGACCTTGGGCAAGTCACTTAACATGTCTGGGTCTGTTTCTTTCCTTGTCAGACAGACAGGATCATAAGAGAACCTGCCCCACCACGTTATCATGAGGATTGGAAAAGCGTGTGAATGCACTTTGTAAAATATAAAAGTGCCCTCAATGCGTGGGTGGAAACATTATTAGCAATGAAATAAATCATTTGTGAATCACAACACTGTTAGCCCCAACCCCCTAAAGCTTCCCCTGCTGGAAAATGCCTGAGGATATTTATGAACTGAGATCAGACCTTTTCTCTGTATTCTTACGGTGCCTGGCACATTATGTGCTTAGGCAAAGCTAAATAATGAGTAGCAGCAAAATGCAGGATCTGAATGGGTCATGGAGGGTCGTTTCCTGCCTTAAGAAACAACTGCAGCTAGATTATCTCACACAAAGAAATGCCTGTTCAGAAATCTGGAGGAAAGGGCCAACAAGAGTTACCTTGACCCTGTTTAGTCCATTCAGTCAACTGAACAAACAGCTCTGACACACCCACAACTTAGCAGGCAAGGCTGTTGAGCAGCTTAAGATAGAGCTGTGAATATAACCAGCCCCTCCCTCATGAAGTACACAGTCTGGTCTAGTGGGGGAAAGCAGGCAGCCCACGGAGGCCGGGAGAGCAAGGGAGCAGCTACGGAAAAGGGAAGCCAGGGCACAGAGGAGACTCTGACACAAGGAGGCCGGAATGGGCTCTCAGATCGAGGGCGTTTGAGGGGCTTCCCGGGTAGCTCAGTGGTGAGGAATCCACCTGCTAATGCAGATGACGCAGGTTCGATCCCTGGTCTGGAAAGATGCCACAGAGCAGCTAAGCCTGTGCACCACAATGATTGAGCCTGTGCTCTAGAGCCCGGCAGCCCCAACTACCAAAGCCTTGGCACCCCAGAGTCCATGCTCAGCAGCAAGAGACGCCACCGCAACGAGAAGCCTGAACACAGCAACTAGAGAGTAGTCCCAGCTTCACAACTAGAGGAAAGCCCACAAAGCAATGAAGACCTGGAAGAAGACAAAAACATTTTTTAATTAGGAAAAACAAATAACAGACTTGACAGTGCGGGAAGGAGAGGGTGGGACAAGTGACAGTAGCATGGAAACATGTATCACCAGATGTAAAACAGACAGCCAGCAGAAACGTGCTGTATGATGCAGGGAGCCCAAAGCTGGTGCTCCTCGACAACCTCGAGGGGTGCGGTGGGAGGTGGGAGGGAGGGGACACATGTATACCTGTGGCTGATTCATGTTGATGTTTAGCAGAAATGAACATAATATTATAAAGCAATTATCCTTCAATTAATTTTTTTCTAAATTTTAATCAAAAAATAAAAAGATGGCATTTGAACAGACCTTTCTAGAAAACTGTGGGGGGGGTGGCGGCGGGAGGAGGCGGCAGTGAGCAGACGTTAACTACCTGGGAACACTGATTCCAGAGACCACAGTAGATGCACAGATCCTGAAGTAGGACATGGCTGGCCTGTTAAAGGAATGAGGAATGGCCAAGAAGTCAATGTAGCTTCAGAGAAGCGAGGAAGTGATATGAGACAAGGTCAGGGAGGAGGCTGGGAGCCAGATCAGGACAGCTTTTCAGGCTCTTATGCCAAAGTGTTCTCTCAAGTCACCTGGGAGTTAGCACCAAGGCAACTTCCAAACAACAGCTAATGGTAAATAATCAGTAACAATAATCACTTTCAAGTTTCATGTCAATTCTATTCCACTTCTTTCCAAAAAGGATCTGAGATGGTTACTACAAGAATCTGGACAATAGAAACGAGAAAGGGGAACTAGTTAAAGAGATGTAGAACAACGTCATATAAATGTAAAACAGTTATGCAGGTCATATGGACAAATGTAGTGTGTATGAAATGGAGCCACCAATTCAACTTTGAGGTTCCTAGTAGCAGATGCAAAAAGGGAAACCTAGCCAGTAATTCTCATTCTTAAAAAGCCAGATTCCAGTTCCTCCAAGGAAGCAAACTTTAATAGTAAACTCTTCAAAAAAATTCATTTAAAACAAGGATGTTGGTGGGAATGCAAACTAGTACAGCCACTATGGAGAACAGTGTGGAGATTCCTTAAAAAACTGGAAATAGAACTGCCTTATGATCCAGCAATCCCACTGCTGGGCATACACACTGAGGAAACCAGAAGGGAAAGAGACACGTGTACCCCAATGTTCATCACAGCACTGTTTATAATAGCCAGGACATGGAGGCAACCTAGATGCCCATCAGCAGATGAATGGATAAGAAAGCTATGGTACATATATATGATGGAGTATTACTCAGCCATTAAAAAGAATACATTTGAATCAGTTCTAATGAGGTGGATGAAACTGGAGCCTATTATACAGAGTGAAGTAAGCCAGAAGGAAAAACACCAATACAGTATACTAACGCATATATATGGAATTTAGAAAGATGCTAACAATAACCCTGTGTATGAGACAGCAAAAGAGACACTGATGTATAGAACAGTCTTATGGACTCTATGGGAGCGGGAGAGGGTGGGAAGATTTGGGAGAATGGCATTGAAACATGTAAAATATCATGTATGAAACAAGATGCCAG
>NW_011495080.1:4321516-4339516 GCF_000754665.1 Bison bison bison
TCATTTTGATATTTGGCAAAACTAATACAATTATGTAAAGTTTAAAAATAAAAAATTAAAAAAAAAAAAAAACAAGGAGACATTATACAATACAGTGAACAATGTCCTCAACAACCTTCTAGAAACAGTAACAAATCTTACATGGCCATTTCTTACACGTTCCTCCAAGAACGTAACATTAAAACACAACTAAGACCTAACAGATTTTTCAAAGACCCTGAATATAGGCCAGAGTATAAAGCTTTCCAACGATTTTCATCTAAGAAGAGAATTTAGGGAATGTAAAGGACTAAGTGAATCAAATTATGTTTCATTAATTTCCGCCTTTCAGCAAGCCTTTTCATAGTTCAAGTTAACCAGACAGTAATTCTCTGAAGAGAGTCCACAGTACGAGTATTTGGTATTACAGGGCTAATAGGGGACTATTAAACATTGTAAGACAGAAAAGCAGGTAGTAAGGTTGAAAACCAACTGTAAAAAATTAGCCTGACCAGGGCTCTTGCCTGCTTCTCAAGATTGCCAGATTGTCACTCTGAAAGCATTTTAGGATATTTTAACAACTAAGAGTGCACAGAGTCCCACATACTACGGACTGAATTCTGACACTGACACATACATACACACACACACACCACCAAATTCATTATGCTGAAGCCCTAACATAATTGCATTTGGAGGCAGAGCCTAGAAGGCAGGTCATAAAGATTACATCAGGTCATACGAGCAGGGTCTTAATGGGATGGAACTGGTGTCCTTATAAAGAGAGGAAGAGACACCAAAGAGCCCTCTCCCTCTCCATGCACTCACAGAGGAAGGGCCATCTGAGGACCCAAGGAGAAGGTGACCATCTCCCAGCCAAGAGGAGGCCTCAACAGTCACCCAGCCCTGACTGTACCATCATCTTAGACTTCTAGTCTCCTAGAAGAGAGACTAGGAGATTCTAGTCTCCCAAGTTACCCAGTCTGTGGTATTTTGTTACAGCTGCCTGAGCAGACAAGTACACCACCCTGTAAAACACAAGCTGTGTTATTCTGCTTGGGTAAACTCTCAAGGCAGATGTTGTCAGTTACCCCCCACTTAACCACAGCAACACAGATTCTTCCACGAGAAGAGTCAGCTGCCTGATAAGAGTCTCAGACAACTGAATTAATTAACCTGCTATAAGAAATATTTAACATCATACACCTGAATTTTGGTGACACCTGTGGTATAATTAGCATTAAGTCAGGCTTTCTGAAAACAGTTAATACGCTTAATTGTCTACTAAGGGCATTCCTTGTTGGCATCCAGTGACCTCTCCTCCAGGAATAATAAAGATTCACGGAACAATTAATGGAAATCCCTCCAAGCAACTCAGAAAAACTAATTACAAGTAAGGCTCCACATATCCAGAAATAACTTACCGGGACCCAGCAGTTCTACACAGCAAAACCCACAGTAAAATCAAGCCTCTTCAGTGATCCCCATTCTGGGAAGTACTCAACGGGACTCTCAGTAGACACACTACAGGTCACTGAGCCCCTGCATTTTTTTTTCCCACTCATCAAGCACCTGAATCCCTCCATCAGTACGGCCTTCTCTCATTAGGACAATTCTTATGAATTTTTTAAATTGCATCATGGAAAGAGCAGAAAATAAGGAGTCATCCTTACAACATTCTAACATTTTATAAGCCCCAAACTGAGAATTGGTAAATTCTCAGATATTCAAGGCTGAACTAATTTTTGAACCTCACTCCAAGCAGGAAGAAAACAATTTCCTGATCTTTCTAGAACATAATATTCTTTATTATTGGTCCCGATGTAAGAAAAAAAAAGTCTAGAGCTGACATGATTCTTGAAATTGTGAACTGTTTTTTTCTAGTTAAAATGCGTTTAACTAGAAGATATTAAGCAACATTATTAGATCCACTTGGCCCTTATTTCAAGGGCTTCCCTGGTGGCTCAGCAGTGAAGAATCCGCTTGCAATACAGGAAACCACCTGCAATACAGAAGACATAAGTTTGATCCCTGGGTCAAGAAGATTCCCTGGAGAAGGAAACGGCAGCCCACTCCAATATTCTTGCCTGGGAAATCCCATGGACAGAAGAGCCTGGCAGGCTACAGTCCATGGGGTCGCAAAGAGCACATGACTTAGTGACTAAGCCACCACCACCACAGCCCTTATTTCAAAGTGTGAATCAGATTTTCTTTTCCTCAAAAATAACATTAATAACAGCCAACCTGAGACATGCCTGAAAGTAACATATACCTGTTACGTCACGAAGGGCACTCAGTACAGTTCTGAGTAACATTAAGTACAAACTAAAGTGGTGGAGCAGAGAAGGCAATGGCACCCCACTCCAGTACTCTTGCCTGGAAAATCCCATGGACAGAGGAGCCTGGTGGGCTGCAGTCCACGGGGTCGCTAAGAGTCGGACACAACTGAGCAACTTCACTTTCACTTTTCACTTTCATGCACTGGAGAAGGAAACGGCAACCCACTCCAGTGTTCTTGCCTGAAGAATCCCAGGGGCGGGGGAGGCTGGTGGGCTGCCGTCTATGGGGTCGCACAGAGTCGGACACCACTGAAGCGACTTAGCAGCAGCAGCAGCAAAGTGGTGGAGCCATGAAATTAACAGACGCTTACTCCTTGGAAGGAAAGTTATGACCAACCTAGATAGCATATTCAAAAGCAGAGACATTACTTTGCCAACAAAGGTCCGTCTAGTCAAGGCTATGGTTTTTCCTGTGGTCATGTATGGATGTGAGAGTTGGACTGTGAAGAAGGCTGAGCGCCGAAGAATTGATGCTTTTGAACTGTGGTGTTGAAGAAGACTCTTGAGAGTCCCTTGGACTGCAAGGAGATCCAACCAGTCCATTGTGAAGGAGACCAGCCCTGGGATTTCTTTGGAAGGAATGATGCTAAAGCTGAAACTCCAGTACTTTGGCCACCTCATGCGAAGAGTTGACTCATTGGAAAAGACTCTAATGCTGGGACAGATTGGGGGCGGGAGAAGGGGACGACAGAGGATGAGATGTCTGGATGGCATCACTGACTCGATGAATGTGAGTCTAAGTGAACTCCAGGAGTTGGTGATGGACAGGGAGGCCTGGCGTGCTGCAATTCATGGGGTCGCAAAGAGTTGGACACGACTGAGCGACTGAACTGAAAGTGGTGGAAAGAGAGGTTACTAAGACTATGAACCTGAACCAAACAAGTTTCAAACTGATCTTCAAAGCCTGTTATGTGAGGCAGCATCCTTTGATAAGATGAATAGTCCTACCAAGGCTTCCAATGAACTGTGAAAATGAGAGAGTCTCATCGTAATTCTGAGTTTTGGCAGAAAGAAAAAGATCACACATTAAATATATGTGATGTGTATCACTATATAATCACATAAGACATGACGTAGTCACTCAAAGCATAACCAAATGTAACACTTTTAAATCGGATTTTATTATATTCAGTTAGACACTGCAACTACTTCTTAATTATGTTTTATTAGATCCCACAAAATACAAGACAATCCCACCCCGACTGATGGAGATTCACAATGACAAGTTCCTCTGAAAAAATTTTCTGAGGCATAAAAACATCCCTTAATTCACTCCAAAGAAACTCACTTCATATCAAGTGACAGTAAACAATTTCTGCTTTAAAGTCAATTGAAAATTCACGGGTGTCTTGCTTCAGACAGCACTTAGGGCCAATTACCACACCCGATGCATGAAATTTTTTGTATTTCAATTAATTCGGTTATATAACCCACACTTCTGGGGACCAAAAGCAGTCAACTTGTACCCAACAGAGAAGGCCATTACCAAAATTAAGTAGAATCGCTCTTAACAAAGCCTACAATAGTCAAGCGTTGACAAAATCAACTTAAAATCTCCCCCACCCTTAGTGAACCAAACTCCACCTCTCTTCCACTCCCATTTTAAGCATCACATCCTTAAAGCATCATCTCCAGTCATCTCGTTTTTCACCTCCAGTGGAATGCCTTTGTTACTACAATGCAGTACAGTATATGATCATTTTAAATGTGTAGACTATTTCCTAATGAGGAGTTTCTCGTGAATTCCTCAGAAATAGTGTTTTGTCTATATTAACATATATGTTTATATTAACATATTATATGCTGATAGGCTAGTTTGGAAATCCTGGGTTACACAAATTGAAGCAGGTTTCATAACCACATTCAGTTTCAGGAGACTTTAATATGTTAATGTTCAAGGTACCTCTGGGTGGGAGTGTTTGGGTGGGGCCGGAGTGAACAGAACATGAATATATTATGTAGCATTTCTGCAATTTATTAACCTACAGAACCTTGTCATTCCCACCACCTTCCATCTCCCCAGCATATATATTATACACATACATGTGCATGTTTACAGAAATTTTCAAACACGAACAGAAATTAAGGAACTCATCAAACTCAGCTTCAACAATCAGCAGCACATTCCCATCATGTTTTGTCTATACCCTCACTGGCTCTAACCTTCTTATTATTTTGAAGCAAATCCTAGTCATGATATTTTACTGGTTTATTTCGGTAAGTATCTCTTAAGAATAGTACTTTTCAAAAGACAGCCATACCATTATCTCAGCTAAAAACAAGTTAACACTACCTGGTTTCTTGTATCTTACTTTCCCAACTTACATCTTTAAGGGCTACTCAAAACTTTGATGAGTAGTGGACTCACCTGAGACTCCTGTAAACGGCAGATTCGGGTCAAGTGGTTCAGGCGGTGCCGAAGATTCTGCATTCCTAACAAGCTGTTAAGTGATATTCTGAGTATAAAACAATGCTTCTCGTAATATTCAGTGCAACGATAGTAAGTTTAGACAGCAAGTTTCCAATGGAAAAAACACCTGAATTACATGCCACTGTATTTTTTGAAAGGGCTTTATAAAAATTTTTTAAAAAGTCAATAAAGGTTCAAAGGTTCTCCTAAGGATCTTGAAATACATTTCTTACCATGTTACATGATACACAATTTTCCCTTATAACTTCCTGTTAAATGGAGGGTCCCTGGTTTTTCAAGGTGAAAAACACAAAGGACTGGCTACCATAAAGACCAAGGTCATAACTCATTCCATAGCTAGAAAGCCGTTAACAAAAACATAAGGAGCAGCAGAGTATAAGATCAGAGGGAGCAGAGCTCACCACTGCAAACTGAAAAACGCCAGCACAAGCTGAAACACCCCAGTGCAAACAAAAACCAACCACCAACAGAAACATTCTAAGTACCATGCCGTCCAAAGAAAATACATTTACTAGCCACTCTAGCGGAGAACGCAATGGCACCCCACTCCAGTACTCTTCCCTGGAAAATCCCAGGGATGGAGGAGCCTGGTAGGCTGTAGTCCATGGGGTCGCTAAGAGTCAGAGACGACTGAGTGACTTCACTTTCACTTTTCACTTTCATGCACTGGAGAAGGAAATGGCAACCCACTCCAGTGTTCTTGCCTGGAGAATCCCAGGGATGGGGGAACCTGGTGGGCTGCTGTCTATGGAGTCGCACAGAGTCGGACACGACTGAAGCGACTTAGCAGCAGCAGCAGCAGCAGCAGCAGCAGCAGCAGCAGCAGCAGCCGCCACCACACTAGACCTCAGGTTAACAAACAATACCATCACAGGTATCAGATAAAAAAACTATATTTTAAAAAATAAATATATAAACAGATACAAACTAGTTCCAAGGCATTTCTAAGAGTTCTGAAGGAAAAGCTCCTGAAAAAGAACTATATGAAGTTAATTTTAACTAAACAGTCCACAAAATACTACAAAATCAGAAAGACCATCAGTGCTGAGGTACCTAGTTCACTTTCAGGCTACAAACTTTTTTTAGAGCATCTTATGCTTCCTCTTTGAGCATAGGCAACCCAAAATTTGGACCAAGGAAAATTAACCTTTTGAGATTTTTTTTTTTTTTAAATATGAAGCACTGATAGACTTCTGCTCCGGGACTGGATGAAATCATAGGAAACAGATCTACCCTCCCATCTATAACAGCAAACAAAAGATTTCAAACTTGGACATGAAAGCTGCTGGAGTTCGCTGAGCAGAGTCCTGGAGAAGACAGAGCTAACCAGAGCACCCTGGAGGTCTGTGGAGAAGCTTCCTAGAGTCTTCCCCCAAGCACGTGTGGTAGAAAACTACTCAAGGCCACAATAAGAACCACCTGAAAGCACTTTCGAGAACAATGATCTGAAATCACACACAGCCAGAGTGAAAATCTCACCACTCACAGAGCACGAGGTGGAGCACTGAGAAGGATTCTGCCACAGTCTGAGATAAAACCGCCCTCAACTAAACGCTGCTTGGCTCCTGATTGTTGTTTACTCGCTGAGTCGCGTCTGACTCTTGCAACCCCATGGACTGGAGTCCACCAGGCTCCTCTGTCCATGGGATTTCCCAGGCAAGAATACTGGAGCGGGCTGCCATTTCCTTCTCTAGGGGATCTTCCCCACCCGGGGATTGAACCCCTGGCTCCTGCACTGCAGGCGGATTCTTTACTGCTGAACCACGGGGGAAGCCAATTAGCAAAATTTAAAACAGGGCCTCAAAGGGCTACACTGTTTCTGAGTAAGTTAACCACATCCCAGAAAACAATAGTCAAGAGTACTTATGGGAAAACAAAAATATCCAAATTGAGTACATAACAAGGTAAAAATCACAGAGTCTAGCATCCAAGAAGTGCAAGGCCTGTGGGGGGAGGGGAGATTAATCAACTGAAACGAATCCCAAAATGATGACATGATAAGATTAGTGAACAAGAACACTTAGAGTTACCTGCATTCCGTACGTTCAAGAAACTACAGGAAAGACTGAAAATATTTTTTTAAAAGACCCAAATTAAATCTCTGAAAGAGCAAAACCACAATCTAATAAAAATTGCATTACATGGAATTAACAGCAGAATGGGAATTGCAGAAAAGATTAATGAAGTTTAACACACAGCAACAGAAACCATATCCAAAAAAAAAAAAAATAAACCCACCTAGGAAAAAAAAGACCAAAAAATAAAAAGAGAGAAAGATAGCATCAGTATTCAGGGAGCTGTGGGACAATAGGAAGTGTCTTAAACTACTTAGAGGTAAGTATGACAGACAACACGTGGACTTACACTTGAAATCTACAAAGAAACTGCTGGGAGAAATTGACTGAAGAGAGATAATACTGTTTATGGATCAGAAGACATATCATTGAGATGTCAACTCTCCCATATGAATCAGGACATTCAAAGAAATCCTAACCAAAATCCCAATGGGTTTATTTTAGAAATTGATTGGCTAATTCTAAAATGGACATGGAAATGCAAAGAACCTAGAAGGGCCAAAATTAACTTTGGAAAAGTAGAAGAGAGCTGGAAAGCTTATGTTGCCTGTCTCCAAGACTTACAAAGGCAGAAATCAAGACCGTGCAGCATTGTTATTAAGATAAACAGACTAGAGGGTCAAAAAATAGATCCACACTGGCCACCCGATTTTCGATAAAGGTACAAAAGAAATTCAGGGGAAAAAGAACAGTCTTTTAAACACGTGGTGTTGGGAACAACAGGGTATCCTTACAAAAAAACTGAGCTGGAAAAAGAATTAACAAGGATGCCGGGAGTGTCTATCTTGACATGGGTAGTGGTTACAAAAGCAAAAATTGTCATATACTTAATATGTGTGCACTTTGCTATATGTATACCCTAAAACTGGAGACAGTACAGTTATAAGTTTAACACACAGAGTATGATATCATACTCATTTTTTTTTTTTACACTATTTCTATCTATCCATCCAACATTTAATACAGAGAGACACACAGAGAAAGGGAGACAGAGAGAGATCTGAAATTAGGTTCAGCTAATACTAGTGATGGTAACTTAAGGAAAATAAAGTTTGGACTCATATTTCTTTACTTTCATCTGCAGTTTTCTGCATTTCCATTGTTTGATTACTTTACAATGAATATATACCATTTTTATAACAATGCAATGATTTTTAAAAGCTTAAAGAAAATTTATTAACAATGGTTAATTCTAGGTGAAGAGAATATGAGTAATTTATATGTCTCTATCATTTTCTATATTTTTTAATCCCCCAAGTTAAATATTTATACAATTACAAAGATATAATATTTATATCATTTTTGTTATGCTAAAAATATGTTAACTTTGTTATAACTACAACTATGTACCTGGACAGGATCTACATGAAAATCTTAAAAACAAGAACAGTATTTTGAGAAACGGGAGTTTTAGACGATGTTTCTCTGATTTTTTTTTAACAAGTTTGTGTGATACAATTTTTATAAAAGAAAATGGGAAAAGTTGCGATGACAAGCAGGCATAAAAAGAGAACAGAAAGCACAGAACGTTGATGAAGACCTCACATATATACAACAATGGAGAAGATCGTCTTTTCAACAAATGGTGTGAGAACTGAACATTGACCACAAAAATCAGTCTAGACAGAGATCTTATAGCTTTCACAAAAATTAACTCAAAATGAATATGAGATCTAAATATCAAACACCTAGAAGTTAGCAAAGAAGAAAACTGAGATGACCTTGGGTACAGCAATGACTTTTTAGCTACATCAAAGACATGATCCATGAAAGAAACAAGTGACAGCTGGATTTTACTAAGAAGAAAAACTTCTGCTGATCATATCACCCAACATTAAACAGCCTGGGTGGGAGAGGAGGTTGGAGAAGGGTGGTGGTGGTGGTGTAGTTACTCAGTCGTGTCCAACTCTTGTGACCAAATGGACTGTGACCGCCAGGCTCCTCTGTCCACGGGATTTTCCAGGCAAGAATACTGGAGTGGGTTGCCTCCACTCCAGGAAGATCCTCCTCCAGGGGATCTTCAAAACCCAGGGATCGAATCTAGGTCTCCCACATTGCAGATGGATTCTTTACCATCTGAGACACCAGGGAAGCTCAAGAATACTGGAGTGGATTGCCAAGCCCTCCTCCAGGGGATCGTCCCAACCCAGGGATCAAACCCAGGTCTCCCGGCATTGCAGGCGGATTCTTTACCGCTGAGCCACAGTGAAGCCGACAATCTCCAGGACTCTGCTCCAATGACCTTTCCCGCCACAATTTGTGTCATGGACCTCAAAGCTGTTTGTTCAAAGCTCTAAACCAAAACGTGGACTCCTGCAACAAAGTGTACTTTGAATTAAATACAGGGCTGACCAAAATACTCTGAAGAGGAAGGGGCTTTAACAGGCGTCTACAATAAACGATTTTCTAAGTTTCTGGAATTCCAACTTCTGTGAAGACATAAAAGTTGATGACAGTGTGCTCCTTTTACTGCCTTCAGACCTCCTTGCCATCTGTAAGCAGTGTCTGTCCACAAAAGCTCTGCTCTGAGGTTTCAAGGAGGTCTCCTCCAGTCACAGCTGAAGTTTGTCTTCCCAATTAAGCCAGCTATTAAAGGCCAACTTATAAAGAGAGGAGAGTCAACACTTAATTGGGAAGTAAATCACCTAACAGTAAGTGGTAGACACATTTCCCAATTAAAAATCTGACAAGACCTCACAAAAATAAAATAGCATCTCCAAAATGCCATCTTGCTTATTTCCCGTTTAGAAAGGCTGCCTGCCCCAACTTCACACCAAGCAAAAGGTTAGGGGGGAAAAGATCAATAGAAAAGTAGGAAATGCTGTGTCTGCGTGTGTCTGTAAAACTGTCCAAATTATACATCAGCAGGTGATCAGGTCCACCGGATTACTTTCATTTTAAAGGGTCAGGGGCAAGACTTAAAACCAAAAGCTGTGGTTATCAGCAGCTTCCAAAATCAATCCTAAACACTATGTCTCATCAAAGTCCCACCTCACAAAAGAACCACCTCTTTTGTTAAACCCGAGTCCACTCTCTGAATCATCCGGCCGTCCTGAAATGGCTTTATTCAGTATTTTGTAAATGGTTAAGAACTGCACTTATGAGTCTCAAAGCACTTAAATAACCCATCCACCAAATGTAACCCCTCCATTACAATTACACTATATTTTTTTACATCATTTTGACTTTTAAATGCCTTAAAGTGATGCACTATCACACTAGCAAAATAGTCACCATTTAATTACTTGGTAAATCCCATGGACAGAGGAGCCTGGTAGGCTACAGTCCATGGGGTCGCAGAGTCGGACATGACTGAGCGACTTCACTTTTCTTTCATGGCTGCAAATAGTGATGAGGCTGGGTATCCCCATGTGTCCTCTGACACTGTCCTCAGGTCAAAGCCTCATCCACCTACAGTCTTTTTCCAGTTAAAAGATGCTTCTAACAATAAGTGGTGTTCCAACTAATAGGAATAGTATGAGAATATAAAGTGCTATGCTAATATTAATACATAATGGAGCACAGAAATGACACTTTTTACATATCAGAGAACTAAAGGAGAATTTTTAACATTCACTATTCAAAAAAGGAAAACAACTGCTCATTGATAGAAAAAGATAAAGCTAAACTAATCAAACTCTTCAAAGAAATGGACTCTATCACTCACAAGCCATTTATTTTGTGACAACCTGACAGGTCCAAGGAAGCCTGCAAGAGAACTCGCATGTACCAGAGACATCTTCAGGGATGTTCAGATTTTATAAACCTGAATCTAAAATGGTTTTCCTTTCTGAGGCTTGTTGCCAAAGCAACCAGGAAAGCTACAGTCTTTAAGAGAGAACTGGAAAAGAGGTTAAGGATAAGAGGAGGTAATCAAAGTTTCATGTGAGGAATTTACAATCATGAATGCAATGTTGCAAGAAAAGTAACAGGAAGAATACAAATTGAACAGATAGACAAAGCAGCAACTTCAGAGTCACAGAACAATCTACTAACAAGACATATGAATCCTCCATTCTTTTTATTCCCATTATATTGATATATATGACATACAACATTGTAATTATTTAAGGTACACAACATAATGATTTGAGATATACGTATATTGCAAAATGATTATCCCAATACGTTAGCATCCATCACCACAGATCTTTCCTTGTGATGAGAACTTTTAAGAGCTACTCTCTTATCAACTACTTTCCTCTTTGCATTCTTCCCTCAATTACGCCCCCGAAACTCCCGCATCCCAAATACCAAAGTAAAACTACCATTTTCCTCTCATTCATTGCTATTATTTACGAAATGGAAACCACTGGCTGTTTTCAGAGCACATCAGGGAGGAAACAAGGAATTAGCAACACCCAAATTTTCACTCCAACACCAAAATTTTCCTGTGACTCAGAGAAATGTTGAAATACTCTGAGACCAATAACATCCAGTCTTAAGGTCCTAAGTAACCATGAACCCCAATCCTTACTAACCTCGCCCAGGATGCTAGATCTGGATACTCCAATATAGCATGCTGATAATAGATTATAATAAAGTAAAAATGTTATTCAAGTGATCTGAGGTGGCCAAGGATATGGAAGAAAAAATGAGTTAACAATATACAACAGAAGTCAGAGTAAAAAATGTCCAGGTCCAAATCATGGTGGTAATGTGAAGGTAACAGAGAGAAACAAGCCACCAAATCATATCTCATAACACCCAGCAGGATATTCCCCCTGAAGAACATATAGGCACAGTCGACCAAAGGCAACATATGTTTCCAATCAGTATCAGTTTAAAAAAAAAAGCTTTAGTTTGATATAAAGGTTTTTTCAAATATAGGACATTTTGGGTAAATTTAAATGACCTTTAAGAAAACTTATATACAAAAAAAAAAAAAAAACAAATGAGCAAAGACTACAAAATCATAAATACATAACTGAGCAGGTACATTTGTATATACTGCTATCTTCCCTAATCCCGACTCCACTTTTGTTGAAAATAACTGCTCCTTCTCCTAGATTGCCAGCACATTTCATCTGTCTCATCTAGCCTTATGTTACATTGTTACTTACATATTTTATCCCTCAAGTAGTCTATACTCTCAAGGGTACCATCATGTCAAATTCATGTTTGCAAAACTCGGGGCATTCACTCATTCATTGAACAAATATTTACTAACTACATAGTAAGTGCCAGGCTCTGTACAACACACTGACACTAAACTTGTACTGTTTATATGAATGTTGACTATAAAGCAAAAATAAATAAATGAACAAGCTCAAAAAGGAATCCAAATAAATTCATGTATTATAGTTCCACAGGAGTAAAGCTGGGAAACTAAAAATATTCTACTTGGAGTTTTAGTATCATGATAAACATTTATACTACTTGTGTTTTGTCTTGGCAAGACTGGGTCCACAAGAAAACTGCATTTTCTCTGTATGACCTACCAAGTATATTACATATTTCCATACAGAGAAGAATTATCCTCTTAATCCTAAAGAAAATTTAGTAATAATGATTTCATATGTCACAATCTTACTTTCAGAGAGGCCTAAATACCCTTGAGATGGGTCTTTATCAGTCCATGAGTGGGTGGGCTGTTTTAAAATTTAGATCTGTTCATTCATTCAAATGCCTACTAACTACCAGATACTGTTGAGCCTAGGTTTTTAAAAGGTCATCAGAAGCCCTCCAAAACTTAACCGAAAGTTTAGTATAGTTGGGGGAAAGGGGGAGGGAGATGTTTCATTTTATTAAAAATACATGGGTTGAAATTCATATGCTAACAGCATAACGTGTCGTAATACATTTTGTTCAGCTTGCTTTTAGCCACTCCCTGTATCATCCTTAGCTGAATTTGAATGAATTATCCACCCTTACTAGAATCTACTTTAAGAAAAAGTGGCCCCTAGAAGGTCGACTACTTCTACCCCCACCATATACAGTCTGGGAAAATGATATGCAAAGAGGATAACTTGAAATTTGTTTTGCTTTTTAAAGACTAGATCGGAACACGAAGGCAGAACAAAAATCAGCACGGATGTGTGCCTTCAAATCCACAACTCTTCTAACCACCTCACGACAGGCTCTCGTATTTGAGGCTGAGCCATCCATGCACAGGTGGTTGGAGGTGTTCAACGTGTGAAAACAAAATCTGCAATTCGTGACAGAGGTCTCCGGACGTCAGGGCCTGACACCCAGAAGTCCAGGGAACAAGGTGCCTTCCACAGTGAGCGATGCTGAAGACAATCAATCAATACATGTATGAGTAAGTGAACACACCTGGCTTTCTCTACCAAACCCCAAAGACCGTGCTTTTAGGGCCCGGGGACCCTAGTGGAAAGCTCTGGCAGTAAATTAGATGAACACTGAGAGGCCAGGCTCCTCCCTCTGGCCCAACCCCAGAGAAAAAGTGAGAACTGCGGGGGCCCTTGGGAGGGGCTGGGGGGAGGCAAGGAGGGAAGGGAGGGGTCGGCAGGGTGGAACCCAGCTAACCCTTCTCCCTTCCAAAGCGGAAATCGAGCCGCTGCCCCCTGTCCCTGCCCCTGCCTCCTGCCTCCCTCACCTGATCACAGAGATGAGCAGCCCCGAGGGGTCTTTGCTTTTGCTGACTGTGCTTCTGTATTTCCCACCAGCTCCTTCTGCCGCCATCTTGGTGCAAGGGAGGGAGAGCGGGTGGGCTGGAAGGAACCAAGTGTAAACTCTGTAATTGACCTCTCTTTAGAGTGCACCAATGGGAGAAGTGAAGTCCAAAGTCACAGAACTGGATAACCCAATCGCTGAAGAGAGGAGGCGGGACGTAAGAAGTAAGTTTCAGGCCCCACGAGCTCTCTAAGCACTCTGGGAATTGTAGTTTCCTTCCGCGGTTCCAGGGCGCGCAGGAAAACTAAACCAGTTGCGATTTGGTGAAATCTTCTAATATCTTCATTTGTATTTATTCTGATCTTGAGTTTTTCCCCAGTTTTATTGTTTTTAGAATTTTATTAGTTTTTAAATCATATTTATCTGACGATGCCAAAGCGCCTACATGGGGTGTGTATTTCAGTAGGGTCTTGTGCTTGATGTCTGTATGACAAAGTTTTTACTTTAAACACAAGTAGTTTTTTAAAAATCCAATAAAATACGAAAATGGATAGATACAGAAATTCTTTTCTTTAGTATTATCTAAAACTAAATGCTTATGCATTAGTTTAATGTGTGAATTCAGTTATTTTATTTCCGGACAATTCTAAAAAATATGTAAGGAGTAACACACAAATGGATATTGATAAAGAAAACAGAAAAACCGGGAAACAAAACTGACCAGCTTCAGATTCCTTTTCTTCTCAAGCTAAATAAAATATAGTTGGCAATAATGCACAACTGTGCTTTATTAACATTTTTACTGGTAAGTTTTCATATGTCCTGCATCTGGCTCAACTGGCTTAGTCATAAATTCAGTAGATGAAATGAACAGAACAAGATTACCATAAGAATGGAAAGTGCATAAATTGAAGAGGGAAGGTAGTAAGTGAGCTGCTTAGTAGCAGTAGAGATTAAAGAACTTCAGAGATGAATAGAAAGCAGACAGAGTGGTCCTGGAGCTGTGAAATAGCGCGCGCAGAGCACCTCCACTACTTTGTTTAGGCAGGTATCAGCTGGCAGAGGTTCACAGTGATTTTATAAAATAACTTTCAGACACACCCACACACACATATGCTTATTTTTTTAAGTGTTCATTACCTCTGGCTCAATAATTCCAGTTCTAGGGATTCTGATTCTAGAGAAATAGAGAGAGAGAACAAAATGTTAAATTTTTTAAAACAACATAGATGTATTAAGTAAATTATAGAACATCCACACAAGAATATAATATGTAGCCACTGGAAATCATAGTTTTAGTGGTTTTTAATGAAGAAAAGATGTTCGTGATGTACTTGCAAAAAGCAGGTTATAAAATTAAAGAATGCACGTATGTGAAAAAGGGTAATTGAGCCTAGTGCCTTAGGATGTGGGCAGTAAGAAGGGAAAAAAAAAAAAACAGGATCACCTCAGTTGAAACAGAAAAAGCTTTAGATAGAATCGAAAAACGTTTTCATGATGAAACACTCAGAAAACTGGAAGTAGAAGGGAATTTATTCAATATGATAAAGGTTGTTTATTAAAAAAAATACAGCTAATGGTATCAATGGTCAAAAACTGAATGCTTTCAAGCTATGATCAGGTACAAGACAAAGATGCCCACTTTGCCACTTCTATTCAGTGAAGTAATGAAAAGTCTAGCCAAAACAATTAGGCAAGTAAAAAATAAAAGGCACTCAAATTAGAAAGGAAGAACTAAAACCATCTCTATGTGTAGACAACGTGGTTGACATATGGAAATCCTAAAGAATTTTTTTAAACTATTAGAGCTAATAAATTAATTCAGCAAGGCTGCAGGATGCAATATCAAAACAAAAATATCAATAGTATTTTTAGACACTAGCTATGAACAATCCAAAAAGGAAATTAACAAAACAATTCCATTTACAATAGCATCAAAAAAAGATAAAATATTTAACAATAAATTTAACCAAGGAGATGAAAGACTTAAACACTAAAAACTACAAAACTTTGCTGCAAGAAATTAAAGAAGATGTAAATAAATGGAAAGACATCCTGTGAGCATGGGTTGGAAGAATTAATATCATTAATATGTCAATACTCCCTAAAGCTATCTACACATTCAGTGCAATCCTTATGAGAATTCCAATAGTCTTCTTGCAGCATTGGAAAACCTGATCCTAAAATTTAAATACAAGGAATTTACTGTATGGCAAGGAACCTCAAATAGCCAAGAAGAATCTTGAAAAAACTGTGGTATGGTATGTGGTATATCATTGAGATATCAACAAAATGTGCTGCGGCTGCTGCTGAGTCTCTTCAGTTGTGTCTGACTCTGTGCAACCCCATAGACAGCAGCCCACCAGGCTCCTCTGTCCCTGGGAGTCTCCAGGCAAGAATACTGGAGTGGGTTGCCATTTCCTTCTCTAATAACCAAATGTGACATATCAACATCCAATGGAATATTACTCAACCATAAATGGAAATGAAATACTAATGCATGCTACATCATTGATGAAACTTGAAAACAATATACTAAGTGAAAGAAGTCAGACACAAAAGTCTGCACAGTGTATGATTCCATTTATTAAAAAAAAAAAATACCTAGATTAAAGGATTTCATACAAACAGAAAGCAGATGCGTGATTCTCGGGGGTTGAGAGGTGGGAATGGAGAACGACTGCTTTATAGACACAGGGGTCCTTGTGATTCACTCCCAGCCCTTCACCTGTTTGTTAGATTATCTTAGTGTGTGCATGCTCAGTTGTCTCCGACTCTTTGCAACCCCATGAACTGTAGTGCACCAGGCTCCTCTGTCCATGGGATTTTCCAGGCAAGCATGCTGGAGTGAGTTGGCATTTCCTCCTCCAAGGGATCTTCCCAGCCCAGGAATCAAACCGGAGTCTCCAGTGTCTTCTTACTTGCAGGCAGATTCTTTACCACTGCACCACCAGGGATGCAGACTGTCTTAGGTGAGTTACTTAATCTTTCTGGGCATGACTTTCCTTATCTATAAAGCATATGATGATAGAACTTCCATTAGACAATTATAGTAAAACTGTGACATATACATGATCAGCACCTCATAAATAGTACATGAACCATGAACTTCCAGATGTTCAAGCTGGATTTAGAAAAGGCAGAGGCACCAGAGATCAAAATGCCAACATCTGTTGTATCATTGAAAAAGCAAGAGAGTTCCAGAAAAACATCTATTTCTGCTTTATTGACTATGCCAAAGCCTTTGACTGTGTCAGTCCAGTTCAGTCGCTCCGTCGTGTCCGACTCTTTGCAACCCTGTGGACTGCAGCACGCCAGGCCTCCCTGTGCGTCACCAACTGCTGGAGTTTATTCAAACTCATGTCCATCGAGTCAGTGATGGCATCCAGCCATCTCATCCTCTGTCGTTCCCTTCTCCCCCGACCTTGAATCTTTCCCAGCGTCAGGGTCGTTTCATATGAGCCAGTTCTTCCCATCAGGTAGCCAAAGTATTGGAGTTTCAGCTTCAGCACCAGTCCTTCCAATGAATTCAGGACTGATTTCCTTTAGGAGGGACTGGTTGGATCTCCTTGCAGTCCAAGGGACGGACTCTCAAGAGTCTTCTCCAACACCACAGTTCAAATGCATCAATTCCTCAGTGCTCAACTTTCTTTATAGTCCAACTCTCACATCCATACATGACCACTGGAAAAACCATAGCTTTGAGTAGATGAACCTTTGTTGACAAAGTAATGTCTCTGCTTTTCAATATGCTGTCTAGGTTGGTCATAACTTTCCTTACAAGGAGTAAGTGTCTTTTCATTTCATGGCTGCAATCACCATCTGCAGTGACTTTGGAGCCCAGAAAAATAAAGTCAGCCACTGTTTCCACTGTTTCCCCATCTATTTGCCATGAAGTGATGGGACCGGATGCCATGACTGTGTAGATCACAATAAACTGTGGAAAATTCTGAAAGGAATGGGAATACCAGACTGCCTGACCTGCCTCTTGAGAAATCTGTATGCAGGTCAGGAAGCAACAGTTAGAACTGGACGTGGAACAACAGACTGCTTCCAAATAGGAAAAGGAGTATGTCAAGGCTGTATATTGTCACCATGCTTATTTAACTTATATGCAGAGTACATCATGAGAAATGCTGGGCTGGAAGAAGCACAAACTGGAATCAAGATTGCTGGGAGAAATATCAATAACCTCAGATATGCAGATGACACCACCCTTATGGCAGAAAGTAAAGAAGAACTAAAGAGCCCCTTGATGAAAGTAAAAGAGGAGAGTGAAAAAGTTGGTTTAAAACTCAACATTCAGAAAATGAAGATCATGGCATCTGGTCCCATTACTTCATGGCAAATAGATGGGGAAACTGTTGGGGGCCAGAGTGAGGTACTCCGCCCGTGACAAAGGTCATGAGGAAGGAGGCTCGACATACGCAAAGGCGGGATCGAGCCTCAGGAGTCCCCCTGGAACTCCTCGAGCATCTACCCCCATTACCAGAGCCTGCCTACTTTACTACTTTGTGCTCTCACCTACATCTCTGACTTTACGGGGGGCTGTCCCCCACCACCTCTTTCGGAGAAGGAGTTAACCTAGAGCTCCAGTTAA
>NW_011495080.1:4339616-4340551 GCF_000754665.1 Bison bison bison
CAGACTTTATTCTGGGGGGCTCCAAAATCACTGCAGATGGTGACTGCAGCCATGAAATTAAAAGACACTTACTTCTTGGAAGGAAAGTTATGACCAACATAGACAGCATATTAAAAAGTAGAGACATTACTTTGCCAACAAAGATCCACCTAGTCAAGGCTATGGTTTTTCCAGTAGTCAAGTATGAATGTGAGTTGGACTATAAAGAACTCTGAGTGCTGAAGAATTGATGCTTTTGAACTGTGGTGTTGGAGAAGACTCTTGACAGTCCCTTGGACTGCAAGGAGATCCAACCAGTCCATCCTAAAGGAAATCAGTCCTGAATATTCATTGGAAACTGAAATTCCAATACTTTGGTTACCTGATGTGAAGAACTGACTCATTTGAAAAGACCCTGATGCTGGGAAAGATTGAAGGCAGGAGGAGAAGGGGATGACAGAGGATGAGATGGTTGGATGGCATCACCGACTCAATGGACATGAGTTTGAGTAAACACTGGGAGTTGGTGATGGACAGGGAGGCCTGGCGTACCGCAGTCCACAGGGTCGCAAAGAGTTGGACAAAACTGAGCGACTGAACTGAACTGGGTATTACAAAGTTGTTTTGAGGAGCAAGAAAAATGGAATTTTTCATTATTTTTAACACTTTACTGTGTTTTCCAAATTTTATCTGAATAGGCATTGCTTTTATAAGCAGAACTTATAAGGAAGAATTTGGAACAAAAAAAGAGCAAGAATTGGGTAAGCATCAAAAATGATGGGCTACTTTTGTCACACTGTTTCCAATGTTTCCCCATCTATTTCCCATGAACTGATGGGACCAGATGCCATGATCTTCATTTTCTGAATGTTGAGCTTTAAGCCAACTTTTTCACTCTCCTCTTTCACTTTCATCAAGAGGCTCTTTAGTTCCTCTTCACTTTCTGCCATAAGGGT
>NW_011495080.1:4342008-4343669 GCF_000754665.1 Bison bison bison
GTTGAAAGAGGAGTGACTTTGTTTCTGTGGGATACAGCCTGAAGGCTTATAGCTAAGGCAGCAAGTACCCACCAGCTTCTCTCTAGATTCTATCAATCAAGAAACACCAAATGCATAGGATGTTGCAGGCACCACGTGAGCCAGATACCTTTGGCTGGGTGTCCCCTGAAGATTTCCAATCAGCACCACCAACTGAACTTATTTTTCCTTCTTTCTATCCTTGGCTTCTCCTGTGTTTCCTGTTTCAATAAATGGCTCCAAAAAAAAAAAAAAAAAAATCTTGGCTAAAAAGATAACCTGCTGCAGAATGGGAAAAAAATATTTTCAAATCCTATATATCTGACAGGAGTTTAGTATCCAGAAAATATAAAAAGTTTTTACTGCTCAGCAACAAAAAGGCAAATAAATAATCCAATGTTTTTAGTGAGCAAACTATCTGAATAGACGTTTTTCCAAAGGAGATATACAAATGGCCACAATCTCACAGGAAAAGATGCTCAACAAAATTAGTCATTAAGGAAATGCAAACAAAGACACCATGAGATACCACTTCACAACCACTAGGGTGGCCATAATTTAAAATATTTTAAAACAGGAAAATAGGAAGTATTGGCAGGTGTGTGCAGGAATGGAACCCTAGTGAGAACAGAACCTGTGAGAATATAAAATGGTGCAACTGCTTGGTGTAACAGTTTGATGGTTCCTCCAAAATTTAAATATAAAACGTTTAAATGTTCTGGACCTAAAGAGTGCCACGTACCCTGTGAATCTACTGAATGGCACCAAACTGTACACATTAAAATGGTTAATCTACTATTATAAATGTTACCCCAAAAGATATCTATATCTATCCTAGAGAGAAAGAGAGAGGAGACACATCACAGTAGAATTCTTTAAGTCTTCTTTCATCTAATTACCAAGTTCTACCAATCTGACCTGCACAATGTTTCTTAAATGTGTCCCCTTCTCAGCATTCCCACTCCCACTCACTTGACTGGGTCTTTATCATCTCTCCTGTCAACTGTTTCGATAGCTTCCCACTTGCTCTCCCCTCTTACACCACCTCCATTCCAATCTACTTACCACACTAGTCAAAATCTGTCAGTTCAGATTCATTGTACACAGCATTTGTGACCCTTGCTGATATTAAACAGTTATAACACTTAGAACTGGACATGGAATAACAGATTGGTTCCAAATAGGAAAAGGAGTACGTCAAGGCTGTATATTGTCACCCTGCTTATTTAACTTATATGCAGAGTACATCATGAGAAACGCTGGGCTGAAGGAAGTACAAGCTGGAAACAAGATTGCCAGGAGAAACATCAATAACCTCAGATATGCAGATGACACCACCCTTATGGCAGAAAGTGAAGAGGAACTCAAAAGCCTCTTGATGAAGGTGAAAGAGGAGAGTGAAAAAGTTGGTTTAAACCTAACATTCAGAAAACGAAGATCGTGGCATCCGGTCCCATCACTTCACGGGAAATAGATGGGGAAACAATGGAAACAGTGTCAAACTTTATTTTTTGGGCACCAAAATCAGTGCAGGTGGTGATTGCAGCCATGAAATTAAAAGACGCTTACTCCTTGGAAGGAAAGTTATGACCAACCTAGATAGCATATTCAAAAGCAGAGACATTACTTTGCCAACAAAGGTC
>NW_011495080.1:4343769-4344758 GCF_000754665.1 Bison bison bison
AGATGCTTATATCTTTCCTTTACTCCTTTGCTTTTCGCTTCTCTTCTTTTCACAGCTATTTGTAAGGCCTCCCCAGACAGCCATTTTGCTTTTTTGCATTTCTTTTCCATGGGGATGGTCGCCAAAGAATTGATGCTTTTGAACTGTGGTGTTGGAGAAGACTCTTGAGAGTCTCTTGCACTCCAAGGAGATCAAATCCTAAAGGAGATCAGTCCTGAGTATTTATTGGAAGGACTGACGTTGAAGCTGAAACTCCGATACTTGGGCCACCTGATGCAAAAGACCCTGATGCTGGGAAAGATTGAAGGTGGGAGGAGATGGGGACGACAGAGGGTGAGATGTTTGGATGGCATCACCAACTCAATGGACATGACATTGAGGAAACTCAGGGAGATAGTGATGGACAGAGACACCTGGTGTGCTGCAGTCCACAGGGTCGCAAAGAGTCTGATATTACTGAGGGACTGAAGTGAACTGTACTTGAAAGAAGAGGATGTCATGCTGTGTTGTGACTGACTGCCTTTAATGCTGAAAGAGACTACCTGGAGAGTATCATCACTAACCTAATTTCTAAAGAGAATACATACACCTCTGTAAGACTAAGGTCATATGGGTAAACTTATGTATGTCATAGAATATTTGCAAAAACTAAATTTTAAATATGTATTTAGGTAACATAAACATTGGAAGGAAAGTTATGACCAACCTTGATAGCATATTGAAAAGCGGAGACATTACTTTGCCAACAAAGGTCCGTCTAGTCAAGGCTATGGTTTTTCCTGTGGTCATGTATGGATGTGAGAGTTGGACTATAATGAAAGCTGAGCGCTGAAGAATTGATGCTTTTGAACTGTGGTGTTGGAGAAGACTCTTGAGAGTCCCTTGGACTGCAAGGAGATCCAACCAGTCCATTCTGAAGGAGATCAGCCCTGGGATTTCTTTGGAAGGAATGATGCTAAAGCTGAAACTCCAGTACTTTGGCTACCTCA
>NW_011495080.1:4344858-4346699 GCF_000754665.1 Bison bison bison
GAGATGGCTGGATGGCATCACCGACTCAGTGGACATGAGTTTGGGTGAACTCCGGGAGTTGGTGATGGACAGGGAGGCCTGGTGTGCTGTGATTCATGGGGTCGCAAAGAGTCGGACACGACCGAGCAACTGAACTGAACTGAACTTTCGTCACACACTGCAAATGCAATTACATGATAATTAAATCAACACACCCCAATTAAAACTTCACTCAATACATTGTTTTCACAGGAAACCTTTGTACCATTGTACTTTTCATCTTCAGGTGACAACCACACCCTTTCTCATTGCTTCTATCCTAGGGGATCTAAACTAATTCTAAACTTGCACTAAACTCTTAACATGGGGAAAAATTTAGGGGAAGGCACAGTGCGTCTGCTCATTTGTAACATTCAACCTTCAACGCAAATTTCCAAACTTACCAGGCTACTTGGACCAACTAAGGCTATGAACATCAAAGTGATTTGATGGCATGGTAAAGAATCCTCCTGCAATACAGGAGATGCAGAAAATCTGGTGTTAGATTCCTGGGTTGGGAAGATCCCCTAGAGGAGGAAATGGCAACCCACTCCACTATTCTTGCCTGAAAGATCTCATGGACAGAGGGCTACAGTCCATGGGATCACAAAGAGTCGGACACGACTGAGCACCCACATGCAAGCAAGGGATTGATGATAGACTTCTCTGTGTGGAGGGGCTGACATGCTATACAGGAAAAGAAATGACCGTAAACCACAGCATTAATGCCCAAAGAACAAGAGTGTATACGTTGCAGATGTTTCCATGGGAAATAAGCAAGGAAGGCCAGGTTCCTACAGTGGTCTTCATGGTCTTCATAGGTGGGTTATAAGTAAACTTGACCTCCCCCACCCGCCCAAAAAAAGAGTACAGACTTAAAACACCTACGGAGGAGGTGAAGGGCCTTGCAGAACATGTTAAGGTACAATACAAAGTGAAGACATGCATCCTATGTTAAATGATTAATTTGAGTAAAACAAAGAATTCATAGAGAAAAAGTGGAGTCACGGGTGAAAAAATACATGGAAATCCGCTCAGAAAGGACCTTGAACCCCACGGCCAGGCATCAGATATGTTTGTGCAGTGAAGGTGAGAGGCAGTGTATGCTCAGGTCTTGTTTTATGCTGTCTATTATATTGTAAACCAGAGCAGACTGTTTCTTATTATTACATTTGTAAATATACCCAGAGGCTCTTAAAGCCACAGGAACATCCAATTAAATTAAAAAGCTTTGACCTCTTTGGATGAGAGGCTCTATATAAATCCAAGGTATTGATATTCTTATTATGGCGGATAAATGAAATGTGTGAGTGAGGCTAGCTCAGCAGCAGAATGGTTTCCCTGAGATTCATAAAAAAAGTAATAATAATGCCAGACCTGAGTCTGTGCAGGACACCCAGCACAGATCCAAGGGATTTTAAAAAAGAGTGTCTCATAATATTAGCCATGTGGGCAGAACTCTGAAAAAGGAGCTATTTCATGCCCCCATCAACATTGCCTGCTCACCCAAGATATAAAAAAAGTGCTTTAGGCATGGCTGAGTAAATCAAGGCAGAGCACATAGATTATAAACTGAAGGCAAAAGTCAATGATGCTTTCAGCATGAAAGAAGGAACTATTTTATTTATACAGGATTGGAATTTTATATCAGCTTTTTCAATTACTTTGGTTTAAATAAATCTTACATAAATATGAGCTTAGATTAAGATATACACATATGGTATTCTGTTTGAAGGAAAAGAGTATAAGTAGATGACAGTAGGCCATGTCTCTCCCTGGTTGATTTTGTTTTTCGTATTCTCCATACCTGGTTTAGCCTGTGT
>NW_011495080.1:4346799-4347088 GCF_000754665.1 Bison bison bison
TGTGGTTTAATTCAAGTTGCATTTAATTTTCTGACTGTTTTAGGAAATTGACCAAAAATGATATTTTAAAAATTTAATTTGATTTTTGATATTTTATTTAATTAATTATTTTGGTGACTCCATGGGGGTATGCAGGGTCTTAGTTCTCCAAGCAGGGTAGAAGTTGTGCCCCCTGTAGTGGAAGCTTGGAGTCTTAACCACTGAACCACGGGGGAAGTCCTAGTATTTTTAATTATAAAGGACAACCTTGTTGAAAGAGGAGTGACTTTGTTTCTGTGGGATACAGCCT
>NW_011495080.1:4347193-4348567 GCF_000754665.1 Bison bison bison
CAAAGTACTGGAGTTTCAGCTTTAGCATCATTCCTTCAAAAGAAATCCCAGGGCTGATCTCCTTCAGAATGGACTGGTTGGATCTCCTTGCAATCCAAGGGACTCTCAAGAGTCTCCTCCAACACCACAGTTCAAAAGCATCAGTTCTTTGGCTCTCAGCTTTCTTCACAGTCCAACTCTCTCATCCATATATGACCACCGGAAAAACCATAGCCTTGACTAGATTGACCTTTGTTGGCAAAGTAATATCTCTGCTTTTGAATATGCTATCTAGGTTGGTCATAACTTTCCTTCCAAGCAGTAAGTGTCTTTTCATTTCATGGCTGCAATCACGGTCTGCAGTGATTTTAGAGTCCCCAAAAATAAAGTCTGACACTGTTTCTGCTGTTTCCCCATCTATTCAGGGGATAGCAAATTCTGCTTACATTTTAAGGCCAAAGGTTATTGTTGAAATCTGGCCTCAGTACACAGGTAATGGTTTAAAGCTTAGAGACAGAGTTCTGGGTGAAGTAGAAAGAAACAGCTTTATGGCTTTGTCAGGCAAAGGGGGCCATAGTGGACTGATGCCCCTAAGACTGTGTGTTCCACCCCAGAATGTGTAGTGAGGAGTCTTCCAGTGCTGAAGGTGTATGATCAGTTTGTAGACATTCTTCTGATGGTTGGTGCTGAGGTAATTGGAAATCAACATCAACCTTCTGGTTCCAACCAATCTGGGGTCCATGTGCTTGTGGGCAGCATACAGGTAACTTCTTCTACTTGGTGAGTGTCTGCAAGGCAGCTCAGAGGACATGGCTCAGAATATTATCTACAGTCCTTGAGGAAGAACTAAAGGTCCTTGACTTTGCTTAATGGCTAAATATTATTATTTGGTCTTGCCTGACTATTTTCCTTTCTTTCTGCATTTTCTTATTTCTCTGATTAAGTTTATCCTTTGATTAAAATTTTTTTGCAGACAAAAGGCAGGTAGGGGACATGGGTGGGGGGTCTATTCTGAGAAGGCCGCCTAGGGTCCAGCTCCATTACAAGGTCAGCAGCTCACCTGAGCACTTAGGCTCAACACATGTGCACACCACAGCTGCCTTAATTCTTGGTTAGTAGCAGTTATGACAAGAGAACATAATGGTTCCAGAGGATGTGCTTGTTCCCTTTAGTCTTGTTCACTTGTTTGAATTCATTTTCATACACTCAGTGGCTACCACAGAGCAGGGACTCCATATTTGTTGAACTGAAGCCTCTTCTCTACTATATTATATGATGAGGCTGAGGCTAAATCTTACAAAAATACTTGATTTTAAGGGAAATTACACCAGAGAGGCTGGTAAAAGTCACTGCAGTCATCAAACTAATAACAAGTGATTCAAACACAGTATTTTC
>NW_011495080.1:4348667-4351867 GCF_000754665.1 Bison bison bison
TTGGAAAAGACTCTGATGCTGGGAGGGATTGGGGGCAGGACGAGAAGGGGACGACAGAGGATGAGATAGCTGGATGGGATCACCAACTCGATGGGCGTGAGTCTGAGTGAACTCCAGGAGTTGGTGATGGACAGGGAGGCCTGGCGTGCTGCGATTCATGGGGTCGCAAAGAGTCGGACACGACTGAGCGACTGATCTGATCTGAACTGAAAGTAGTTGCCAGGAGGAGAACTTTGAAATGGAAGCTGAACTGAACTGAACTGAAGAGGTTTTGTTTATCAACAAATGACTTAGGCATCGAACTTTGCACTATGGATTATATGCACTATATCAAATAATTATGCACCATATCAAATCTATCACTCTATGAGTAGAAATTAAGGCTTTGTGTCATTTTCATATGTTGTAGTATTTCTTCAAATAAATCTCTCCTCTAAACAAACAAAAAAAGCAGGAATCTGATCCTTCTATTCCCACATGAAAAACCTCTAAGGTTTCCCATTGTGCAAAACATGATTCTTCATATTGTTTACTAGAGATCCAGTTCTAAAGTGCCTTTCCAGCTTCCTTGTTAATTACTCCCTGTTGTATCCGACTCTCTAGCCATGACCCAAATATGCCAGGACCACCAGGGAACTCCTACCAGGTATTCTTAAATTTCTCTTTTCCTACCTATTTTTACTCAGCCTAAAATGTCTTGGAGCCTGGATACCACATCTGTGAAAACGTGGTTACCTAGCTCCAGGTTTGTTGAGATACTCAGTGACTCAAGTGGTAAAGAATCTGCCTGCAATGCAGAAGACTGAGTTTGATCCCTAGGTCAGGAAGATCCCCTGGAGAAGGGAATGGCTACCCACTCCAGTATTCTTGCCTGGAGAATTCCATGGACAGAGGAGCCTGATGGACTATAGTCCATGGGGTCACAAAAAATCAGACACAACCGAGCAACTAACACTTTCACACTTTGAAAGATAGTAAGCCATGCTTGTAAGGAAGCTCAGCCTATGGTTATTTTTAAGAAAAAATGTTTTTCAATTGACCTGGTTAAAATTCTGCTTATTTTTTTAGCCTTGTGCAATAACTTTATTATTGACTTTATCTGAAAAATCTTGATTGAAAATTGTGGTTTGGTTTATCAACTCCCAGCAGGCTGTTCCTGAGCTCTAAGAAAGCTTCCCTTCTTCTGAACTACTCAGTCTTTCTTCTGGACAAGTGACATTTTGGGAATGCTCTACCTCTTCTTTTTAACATTTTTTTCTTAGGCTTCTTCTCATCCACTGGATTCTCTCATATTGCAGGGTGAACTTTCTTATGCTTTTCCTCCATCATGTCTGCAGTTACATTGTTCTCTACGTATTGAGAGGACTGTTTCTTGTAAGCATCCTCATCTTCTTCATTCAGGTAACACATATAATTTGCAGTGTTCTGCCCCATGATGTGTTTTTAGTGTCCCTCAGCATTGAATTCCTTGCTTTCTGAATCATAACCAGGGAACCACATGGCACTATGAGGGATAGACAAGCCTCCATCGACAGCTCCCTTTCGGGCCCCCCAAACTTTTTTTCCAGTAGTAGTCCTGGCAAACCAGTCAATCCTGAAGGAGATCAACCCTGAATGTTCTTTGGAGGGACTGATGCTGAAGATGAAGCTCCAATAGTTTGGCCACCTGATGCAGAGTCAACTCTTTGGAAAAGACACTGATGTAGGGAAAGACTGAGAGCAGAAGGAGAGGGGGTAGCAGAGAATCAGGTGGTTAGATAGCATCACCAACTCAACGGACATGAATTTGAGCAAACTCCAGGAAACAGCGGAGGACTCAAGAGCCTGGCGTGCTTCAGTCCACGGGGTTGCAAAGAGTCAGACATGACTTAGCAACTGAACAACAGCGATCCTGGCAAGCTCTGCATCCAAATAACACATGAAGACACCAGACTGACCATCAGTGTTTTCCACATTGTATTCATCTCTAGCCATCTCGACATGGCCTTCATAAATTCTGTCCACACCAAACCTATTAAGAAGCCTGCTGGCCAGCAGCAAGCCACTACAATATGCTGCAGCATCATTTGTCAGGTCAGCCTTCACACCACACTTTGGGAGTTCGTGAGCATAAACTGCACCAGCTGTCATATCTCCTTCTATATGGGTGTAAGCAATCTGGCAAATGATATCCCTGTTGCTTACATGAACTATCATTCTATATTTGGGTGTATGATACTTATTTTTATCTTGGATTACAAATCGTTTGTGAGCAGAGCAGTCAGTTTTGCCCTCTCTCCATCTTCTGAATTTAACTTGGTATCTCTTGAAGTATGGCTTCCTAGGTGGGTCAATGGTAAAGAATCTCCCTGCCAATGCAGGAGATGTGAGTTCGATCCCTAGGTTGGGAAGATTCCCTGGAGAAGGAAATGGCAGCCCACTCCAGTATTCTTACCTGGAAAATCCCATGGACAGAGAAGCCTGGTGGGCTATAGTCCATGTGGTTGCACAGAGCTGGACCCAAATGAGTGACTGAGCACACTCTTGGTGGTTGTGGTGGTTTAGTCGCTAAGTCGTGTCCGACTCTTGCGACCCCATAGACTGTAGCCTGCCAGGCTCCTCTGTCCGTGGGATTTTCCAGGAAAGAATACTGGAGTGGGTTGCTATTTCCATCTCCAGGGGATCTTCCTGACCCAGGAACTGAACCCAGGTCTCCTGCACCTCAGGCAGATTCTTTACCCACTGAGCTATGAGGGAAGCCCAAGCACAGTCTTGAAGTAGGCCTTATGCCTGACAACTTTGATAAACCCCATCCTGCAAGTCAGAGCACCAACTCTGTGGCTTGCCACAAAGCTGCAGAATTAGCACAGCTCTGGGGGTGGGGTGGAGGTCAGTTCAGTTCAGTTCAGTTGCTCAGTCGTGTCTGACTCTTTGTGACCCCATGAATCTCGCAGCACACCAGGCCTCCCTGTCCATCACCAACTCCCAGAGTTCACCCAAACTCATGTCCACTGAGTCGGTGATGCCATCCAGCCATCTCATCCTCTGTCGTCCCCTTCTCGTCCTGCCCCCAATCCCTCCCAGCATCAGAGTCTTTTCCAATGAGTCAACTCTTTGCATGAGGTGGCCAAAGTACTGGAGTTTCAGCTTTAGCATCATTCCTTCAAAAGAAATCCCAGGGCTGATCTCCTTCAGAATGGACTGGATGGATCTCCTTGCAA
>NW_011495080.1:4353154-4356051 GCF_000754665.1 Bison bison bison
ACATTACTTTGCCAACAAAGGTCCATCTAGTCAAGGCTATGGTTTTTCCAGTGGTCATGTATGGATGTGAGAGTTGCACTGTGAATAAAGCTGAGCGCCGAAGAACTGATGCTTTTGAACTGTGGCATTGGAGAAGACTCTTGAGAGTCCCTTGGACTGCAAGGAGATCCAACCAGTCCATTGTGAAGGAGATCAGCCCTGGGATTTCTTTGGAAGGAATGATGCTAAAGCTGAAACTCCAGTACTTTGGCCACCTCATGCGAAGAGTTGACTCATTGGAAAAGACTCTGATGCTGGGAGGGATTGGGGGCAGGAGGAGAAGGGGATGACAGAGGATGAGATGGCTGGATGGCATCACTGACTCGATGGACGTGAGTCTGAGTGAACTCTGGGAGTTGGTGATGGACAGGGAGGCCTGGCGTGCTGCGATTCATGGGGTCTCAAAGAGTCGAACACAACTGAGCGACTGAACTGAACTGAACAAAAGTAGAAACATTTTGATAGATTTATAGATTGTAATATCATCTTAATATGTAAAGTCAGATGGAACATTAAAACAGAATCAGCACTACCATTTCATATCTGAAATTTTTCATACTGTCTGGAGTAAAATTTTCTAATGCACTATTTAAATTTTTCACATGTATAAGTAAAACTGTAAATAATACAAAAATCCATGTGCTTGTTCTGCAAAAATGCTTAGAGATGTTTATTGTAGAATGATGCAATTACACAAAATATAAAAGCATTTGAATTACTATTTAATTACTTATCTGATGCTCTTTTCTGTCCTTATATGACTCAGTAGCAATTTAGGAAACAAAGCAAACTTATACCAGTCAGTTATGTATTAATAGTGATGCTGTCCATTCTAAGATTTCAAGTACAGGTTTCCTCAATGTCCACAGTTAGAGGGTTCCGATGGCGCACTGAGCGCGGGCGGCTGCAACAGCACACATAGTGCGGGCGGCTGAGATGGTGCACGTGCGCGGCCGAGAGGAGCTACCTCACATCCGAGGCTAGGGGCAGAAGCTGGGTGGACCCCATGCCCAAGAGGTGGCGGCCAAGAGGAGTTACCCCACGTCCGAGGTCAGGGGCAGCGGCCGAGAGTGCCAGGCTGCAACGGTGCAGGAACGGCTGCAAGGAGCTACCGTGCATCCGAGGTCAGGGGCGGCAGCGGAGAGTGCCAGGCTGCTACAGCGCAGGAGCAGTGGAGAGGAGCTACCCCCCTACCAGAGGCCAGGGTCGGAGGCTGGGAGGAGCAACCCCAGGTCCAAGGAGCGGTGACTGCGTGGGGCAGGAGGGCCTAGAGGAGCTATTCCACGTTCAAGGTCAGGAGGGGTGGCGGTGAGGAGATACCCCTTGTCTAAGGTAAGGAGCAGCGGCAGCGCTTTGCTGGAGCAGCCGTGAAGAGATACCCCATGTCCGAAGTAAGATAAATCCAAGTAAGATGGTAGGTGTTGCAAGAGGGCATCAGGGGACAGACACACTGAAACCATAATCACAGAAAACTAGTCTATCTGATCACACTAGGACCACAGCCTTGGCTAACTCAATGAAACTAAGCCACGCCCATGGGGCCACCCAAGATGGGCGGGTCATGGTGGAGAGTTCTGACAGAATGTGGTCCACTGGAGAAGGGAATGACAAACCACTTCAGTATTCTTGCCTTGAGAACCCCATGAACAGTATGAAAAGGCAAAATGATAGGATACTGAAAGAGAAACTCCCCAGGTCAGTAGGTGCCCAATATGCTACTGGAGATCAGTGGAGAAATAACTCCAGAAAGAATGAAGGGATGGAGCCAAAGCAAAAACAATACCCAGCTGTGGATGTGACTGGTGATAGAAGCAAGGTCCGATGTTGTAAAAAGCAATATTGCATAGGAACCTGGAATGTCAGGTCCATGAATCAAGGCAAATTGGAAGTGGTCAAACAAGAGATGGCAAGACTGAACATTGACATTCTAGGAATCAGTGAACTAAAATTACTGGAATGGGTGAATTTAATTCCAATGACCATTATATCTACTACTGTGGGCAGGAATCCCTTAGCAGAAATGGAGTAGCCATCATGGTCAACAAAAGAGTCTGAAATGCAGTACTTGGATGCAATCTCAAAAATGACAGAATGATCTCTGTTCGTTTCCAAGGCAAACCATTCAATATCATGGTAATCCAAGTCTGTGTCCCAACCAGTAACGCTGAAGAAGCTGAAGTTGAACGGTTCTTTGAAGACCTACAAGACCTTTTAGAACTAACACCCAAAAAAATGTCCTTTTCATTATAGGGGACTGGAATGCAAAAGTAGGAAGTCAAGAAACACCTGGAGTAACAGGCAAATTTGGCCTTGGAATACAGAATGAAGCAGGGCAAAGACTAATAGAGTTTTGTCAAGAAAATGCACTGGTCATAGCAAACACCCTCTTCCAACAACACAAGAGAAGACTCTACAATGGACATCCCCAGATGGTCAACACCAAAATCAGATTGATTATATTCTTTGCAGCCAAAGATGGAGAAACTCTCTATACAGCCGACAAAAACAAGACCAGGAGCTGAATGTGACTCAGATCATGAACTACTTATTGCCAAATTCAGACTTAAATTGAAGACAGTAGGAAAAACCACTAGACGAGTCAGGTATGACCTAAATCAAATCCCTTATGATTATACAGTGGAAGTGAGAAATAGATTTAAGGGACTAGATCTGATAGATAGAGAGCCTGATGAGCTATGGAATGAGGTTCGTGACATTGTACAGGAGACAGGGATCAAGACCATCCCCATGGAAAAGAAATGCAAAAAAGCAAAATGGCTGTCTGGGGAGGCCTTACAAATAGCTGTGAAAAGAAGAGAATCAAAAAGCAAAGGAGAAAAGGAAAGATATAAGCATCT
>NW_011495080.1:4356235-4356362 GCF_000754665.1 Bison bison bison
ATGATTATACAGTGGAAGTGAGAAATAGATTTAAGGGACTAGATCTGATAGATAGAGAGCCTGATGAGCTATGGAATGAGGTTCGTGACATTGTACAGGAGACAGGGATCAAGACCATCCCCATGGA
>NW_011495080.1:4356884-4358709 GCF_000754665.1 Bison bison bison
GGCATCTGATCCCATCACTTCATGGCAAATAGATGGGGAAACAGTGGAAACAGTGTCAGACTTTATTTTGGGGGGCTCCAAAATCACTGCAGATGGTGATTTCAGCCATGAAATTAAAAGATGCTTACTCCTTGGGAGAAAGGTTATGACCAACATAGATAGCATATTGAAAGGCAGAGACATTACTTTGCCAACAAAGGTCCGTCTACTCCAGTATACGGTTTTTTCAGTGGTCATGTATGGATGTGAGAGTTGGACTCTGAAGAAAGCTGAGCACCGAAGAATTGATGCTTTTGAACTGTGGTGTTGGAGGAGACTCTTGAGAGTCCCTTGGACTGCAAGGAGATCCAACCAGTCCATTCTGAAGGAGATCAGATCTGAAGGGATTTCTTTGGAAGGAATGATGCTAAAGCTGAAACTCCAGTACTTTGGCTACCTCATGCAAAGAGTTGACTCATTGGAAAAGACTCTGATGCTGGGACGGATTGGGAGCAGGAGAAGGGGACGACAGAGGATGAGATGGCTGATGGCATCTCTGACTTGATGGACGTGAGTCTGAGTGAACTCCAGGAGTTGGTGATGGACAGGGAGGCCTGGCGTGTGCAATTCATGGGATTGCAAAGAGTCGGGCACGACTGAGCGACTGAACTGATGAAACCTTTTGTAAGTTAAACTGGCCTCAAGAGAAGAAGCAGTTACCTCTGGGAAGATCTTTTTAAGGGATGCACAAAATGAATCAAAATAAAGCAAAAATGCATACAGACACAGTTCAGAGCTAAGGCAGCTTGATGCTAAGGTGCGGAGTATAATTTCTGGGGAAGGAGCTTGCCAGGGCCATTCTGCCTGCTTTGGGTCTGTGCTGCCTCTATAATGCCTTGCTGCAGAATAAACTTGGAATGCTTTTTAGTTTTTTGCCTTTTTTTTCCCCATAAAAGTGAAAATCCTCTTCAAATTTCAAAGATACTGAACATAGGTGCCAATGTAAGTCTTTCATAAAAGGAAAGTGGTGTAAAGTGAACTTTTGAAAAATGAGGAATACCTGTATTAATGTCTCAAGAAATTCAATCACCCTGAAATAACATTTTCCATTGCAATGGGTTCTAGCTACAATAGCATGATCAGTTTCAGCTTTTCTGAGAGGATTTTCAACCATTCTCAGAGATTTCATTTTATTATGAAAATGCCCTTTGATATCCAGAGATTGGAAAGCATTACATGGAAACCTGATTCACAGATGGGATCAATAATTTTGTATGGGTCAAACACCTGTGGAATAGAGATGACCAGGTTGAATTGGTTCACTATAAATTGATTGCTGTTGTTGTTTAGTCACTAAGTCATGTCCAACTCTTTTGTGACCCCATGGACTGTAGCCCACCAGGCTTCTTTGTTCATGGGATTTCCCAGGCAAGAACTGGAGTGGGTTGCCATTTCCTTCTCCAGGGCATCTTCCTGATCCAGTGATCAAACCTGCATCTCCTGCATTGCAGGCAGATTCTTTACCACTGAGCCACCAGGGAAGCCCCCATAATTTGATGACCTCTCCCAAATTAACAGGCTTTTATTAGTCCTGTTTAATAAAACCCTTGCAAGGGACTTCCCTGGTGGAATGGTGGTTAAGAATCTACATACCAGGCCAGATGAAGACCTTTAAAGTCCCTACGTACAGTGCGCGGAATTGAATACAGTACTAAGTGAGAAAACATTTCAAATGTAATTTTCTCAGAATTTCACTAAATTTTTACACTGTTGGTGGGAATGCAAACTAGTACAGCCACTATGGAGAACAGTGTGGAGATTCCTTAAAAAACTGGAAATAGAACTG
>NW_011495080.1:4358809-4367935 GCF_000754665.1 Bison bison bison
CAGAAGATATTAAGAAGAGGTGGCAAGAATACGCAGAAGAACTGTACAAAAAAGATCTTCATGACCAAGGTAATCATGATGGTGTGATCACTGACCTAGAGCCAGACATCCTGGAATGTGAAGCAAAAGAGACACTTAGTATTGAACAGTCTTATGGACTCTGTGGGAGAGGGAGAGGGTGGGAAGATTTGGGAGAATGGCAATGAAACATGTAAAATATCATGTAGGAAACGAGTTGCCAGTCCAGGTTCGATGCATGACGCTGGATGCTTGGGCTGGTGTACTGGGACGGCCCAGGGATGGTATGGGGAGGGAGGAGGGAGGAGGGTTCGAGAAGGGGAACACATGTATACCTGTGGTGGATTCATTTTGATATTTGGCAAAACTAATACAATTATGTAAAGTTTAAAAATAAAATAAAATTAGAGAAAAAAAAAAAATAAAAATAAAAATATGTAAGTCAATACTAAAATGTATTTTTTATTCTAAAGAAAATAAAAAGTCCATCAAATGCAGGGGACACAGGTACATCCCGAGTCTAGGAACTAAGATCCCACATGCCACGGGGCAGCTAAGACCGTGTGCCAAAACTACTGAGCCTTTGTGCTCTAGAGCCTATGTTCTGTAACAAGAGGGGCTTCCACAATGAGAAGCCTGTGAACCACAACGAGGGAGTAGCCCCTGCTTCCTATGCTAGAGAAAGCCATGCTCTGCAACCAAGACTCGGCATAACCGAAAATAGATAAATAAATGATAATAATAAACTTGAAGAGATCTCTAGTCTTTCCCATTCTATTGTTTTCCTCTATTTCTTTGCATTGATCACTGAGGAAGGCTTTCTTATCTCTCCTTGCTCTTCTTTGGAACTCTGCATTCACATGGATATATCTTTCCCTTTCTCCTTCGCCTTTAGCGTCTCTTCTTTTCAAAGCTATTTGTAAGGCCTCCTCAGACAACCATTTTGCCTTTTTTGCATTTATTTTTCTTGGGGATGGTCTTGATCACTGCCTCCTGTACAATGTCATGAACCTCCGTTCATAGTTCTTCAGGCACTCTGTCTATCAGATCTAATCCCTTGAATCTACTTGTCATTTCCACTGTATAACAGTAAGGGACTCGATTTAGGTCATACCTGAATGGTCTAGTGGCTTTCCCTACTTTCTTCAATTTAAGTCTGAATTTGGCAATCAGGAGTTCATGATTGGAGCCACGGTCAGCTCCTGGTCATCTTTTTGCTGGATGTTTAGAACTTCTCCATCTTTGGCTGCAAAGAAAATTAGAAATACCAAGGGAACATTTCTTGCAAAGATAGGCACAATAAAGGACAGAAATGGTATGGACCTAATAGAAGCAGAAGATATTAAGGAGAGATGGCAAGAATACACAGAAGAACTGTACAAAAAAAAAGATCTTCATGACTCAGATAACCACGATGGTGTGATTACTTAACTAGAGCCAGACATCCTGGAATGTGAAGTCAAATGGGCCTTAGGAATCATCACCATGAACAAAGCTAGTGGAGGTGATGGAATTCCAGTTGAGCTATTTCAAATCCTAAAAGATGATGCTGTGAAAGTGATGCACTCCATATGCCAGCAAATTTGGAACACTCAGCAGTGGCCACAGGACTGGAAAAGGTCAGTTTTCATTTCAATCCCAAAGAAAGGCAATGCCAAAGAATGCACAATTGCACTCATCTCACACAGTAGCAAAGTAATGCTCAAATTCTCCAGGCCAGACTTCAGCAGTACATGAACCGTCAACTTCCTAATGTTCAAGCTGGATTTAGAAAAGGCAGAAGAACCAGAGATCAAATTGCCAACATCCGCTGGATCATCGAAAAAGCAAGAGAATTCTAGAAAAATATCTACTTCTGCTTTATTGATTACGCCAAAGCCTTTGACTGTGTAGATCAGAACAAATTGTGGAAAATTCTGAAAAAAAAGATGGGAATACCAGACCACCTTACCTGCCTCCTGAGAAATCTGTGTGCAGGTCAAGAAGCAACAGTTAGAACCAGACATGGTTCCAAATCAGGAAAGGAATACATCAAGGCTGTATATTGTCACCCTGCTTATTTAACTTATATGAAGGGTACATCATGTGAAATGCAGAGATGGATGAAGCACAAGCTGGAATCAAGATTTCCAGGAGAAATATCAATAACCTCAGATACACAGACGACACCACCCTTATGGCAGAAAGTGAAGAGGAACTAAAGATCCTCTTGATGAAAGTGAAAGAGGAGAGTGAAAAAGCTGGCTTAAAACTCAACATCGAAAAAACTAAGATCATAGCATCCAGTCCCATCACTTCATGGCAAATAAATGGGGAAACAGTGGAAATAAGTGACAGACTTTATTTTTTGGGGCTCCAAAATCACTGCAGATGGTGACTGCAGCCATGAAATTAAAAGATGCTTGCTCCTTGGAAGAAAAGTTATGACCAACCTAGACAGCATATTAAAAAGCAGAGACATTACTTTGCCGACAAAGGTCTATCTAGTCAAAGCTATGGCTTTTCCAGTAGTAATGTGTGGTTGTGAGAGTTGGACTATAAAGAAAGCTGAGATCTGAAGAATTGATGCTTTTGAACTGTGGTGTTGGAGAAGACTCTTGAGAGTCCCTTGGATTGCAAGGAGATCCAAACAGTCCATCTTAAAGGAAATCAACCCTGAATATTCATTGGAAGGACTGATGCTGAAGCTGAAACTCCAATACTTTGGTTACCTGATATGAAGAACTGACTCATTGGAAAAGAGCCTGATGCTGGGCAAGATTGAAGCCGAGAGGAAAAGGGGACAACAGAGGATGAGATGGTTGGATGGCATCACTGACTCAATGGACATCAATTTGAGCAAGCTCCAGGAGTTAGTGAAGAACAGGAAAGCCTAGCGTGCTGCAGTCCATGGGGTCCCAAAGAGTCGGACATGACTGGGCGACTGAACTGAACTGAATAATAACCTTGTAAAAAAGTCATTGTGTGTATAGAAAGAAGGGCAACATTAAAATTTACTTGTATTTATGTTATATATATTTCCAAGAGATATATGAGAACATATGCACCATAACATGTAAAAAATATTCACAGCAGCATTATTCATAATATCCCCAAAGTGAAGATTACAGAAAAACACCAAGAGTGGCATGCATGAACAGTGCCACAGCCATACAAGAGAATACTCTCAAGCCATGAAAAAGAAGCCAGCTTCAGCTATACCCAACAACATGAATGGATCTCCAAAACATGATGTGGGAAAAGTCAAGACAGACACAAAAGAATGCACTTGCTTATCATCTAATTAAAGTTCAAAAACAGACTAAATAAACTATACTAATTCAAAACAGTGATTAGCTTATAGGTAAGAGTCACCTGGAAGGGAGGGGAACTGCTAATGTTCTCCTGCTGGATTAGGTGAGGTTACGGAGAAGGAAATGGCAACCCACTCCAGTATTCTTGCCTGGAAAATTCCATGGATGGTGGAACCTGGTGGGCTACAGTCCATGGTGTCACAAAGAGTCGGACACGACTGAGCGACTTCACTTTCACTTTCACAGAGATAGTGACTTTTGTAGTCTACTTGTATTTTACTTTTATGTGCTATTTTACTAACTTTTCTGAAACTGAAAACAATGCACTGGCCAATACATTGTTTTCTGAATGTGAATAGATACACTGAATTTATCTATATTCTGAATAGGTTATCCTTATATATGGATTGTAGGGCTTCCCAGGTGGCCCAGATGGTAAAGAATCTTCCTGCACTGTGGTAGACCCAGGTTCAATCCCTCCGTCAGAAAGATCCCCTGCAGGAGGGCGCGGAAATCTGCCCCAGTACTCTTGCCTGGAGAATCCCATGGACAGAGGAGCCTGGTGGGCTACAGTCCATGGGATCACAAAAGAGTCAGACAAGAACAAAAGAAACAAGAACACAGGAAGCTGATAATATGATAATCCTGGTTGTCTCTTGATGATGAAACTGGGTGTCTAAAGGGTAGGAATATATTTTTTAAAACTTGAACCATATAAATGTATTAAATGTTCAAAAAATAGTAGTTTAAATAAATTATTACAATGAACTTTACCTGACACAACATACACTGTTTTAACAGACATAATTTTGATATTCTGGCTTTTACTTTCTATTTCTGTCACTAATGTCCGGCTTGCACATTGCTCTGCTCTTGTGCTATGCTAATAACAGCCTGTTGACCATTAGCTTCTGTTCGAGAAACTCTAGGGCATTTTGTTTCTAATCATCTTCTTTATTCAGCATTTTTTATCCATGCTCCATTTCAGACTCCAAAAATTTCTCCTAATTATTTCATTGGCAATTCTGATACATTTTTTCCCCTAGAGTTCCCTACACACAGTTCTTTTACTTCTACACATTCTAAAACTTAAAATTTTTTAATTAAATGATTGCTCAAAATTTCAACTCCTTTGCTGCTGTAAATAATTGCACTTTTCCAAACACTTTGATGCATGAAGTCAAGGCAAAATAGGTGACATTTGTTTACCTTTACAGGTTTGTGAAATTTCCACACTTAATTTCAAAAATATTAAGTAAATAAATGCTCAGATACGCACACAATTCTAAAAAAAAAAGAAGCATCATTGCCACCTGTTACCTGTTCAGTGCCAACATGTGTAGATTAATAAATATGGTTTTCACCTAAGCACTGACTGCTGGATTCTTTGGCTGCAGTGATCAGGTGGAAAATGTACTCTTTTTTGAGAAGACATAAATAGAACTGTTATATACCATAGTTTAGTATGAGTGTAATGAGAGGCAAAATGTAGTGAATTGTGAATTAAGAGGATGATGTAACACCTTAGATAGTAAAAAACTGGTTAATCCTAAACCTATCAAGTAACTTGATAAAATATCAGAAGTTCTAAAATAATTTTTTTAACAATGGTCTCATTTAACAGATGGAGAAAATGGAAACAGACACAGAGTAACCTGGAATATGTCGATTTGAGGTTTTTAATCCATGGGTGATATTTAAAACAGTAAGAGTGATATGACATAGGTACTGATCCAATAGAACAGACCATTCAGCCTTGGCCTTGGAGGTTGTCTGTGGGTCAGGAGTGAAGTCTTCAAGTCCTGTAGGGATGGCTGTGACAGCGATGAGAAAGAGAGCAATGGGGTCTGGCCCAGCGTGGGGAGGGGGTGCTCCTTGATGCCTTAATATTTTGATCTCCTTGCTGTCCAAGAGACTAGGCTATGAAAATTCTGTTCTCCCAACAAAATCACAATCATTTTTCCTACAATGGGAAGTGTGCCCTGGCTGACGTTTCCCTCATAGCCACCTTCTATATCCTCACATATCCCTAAAATAAGAAAACACAAGCATCCACCTGCAGCAAATTCTAAAGGACCTTCAGCCTACCTCGTTGGCTTTGTGTCAAATTTATTGCTGAATTTCACTACAGCCTCCTGATCTGCTTTATTGCTGATTTTAATCTTGTTTGTTTTGAGCTTCTGAGTCTACCGCAAAATACCTAATACACTCTTTGTAGCCAGAGACTGTAAAAATAGAATGTATCATATTCCCATTATAACCACGTTATATCATCCACATTACACAGCACCCATAGGTGGCCTACATTTTTAATTATTTCCCCCCTCAAAACTCTAAATTATTACAATGAATTTGGAAACTCCTCCACCTCTCATCAGAGCAAGTAATTGAATACTGCATTATGATAATAAACCATCTTTCCTTCTAAGTGCTCATTCCCAGAGGGCTTTGTTCTGTGCAGGAAGTCCAACATGTGCTGAGTACTCAGACCATCATGCCTTGTTTGTTATTTTGCCTTGGATCTTAAACCACTTTTACTCCAACAAACCCTCCTCGCATTCTGCAGTCAAACCTATCAAGGGGGCACCATTCTTTAGGTAGAAAAGCAATTCCCAGTCTCTGGTGACAAGGATGTGCCTCTGCTTCCTAATACAGGGAAGACATCTTTCTCATGGGGAATTTAATGACTCATTTTTTAGTGGAATGGGAAAAGTCAGGGAGCCCTTCCTGCACCTACTATTTTTATGTAACTTCAGCTCCAAATAATTGAGGTGACAAAGCAGCATATTTGAGGATAGCATGTCCCAAACTCCTCTGTAGCCTGGATAGGCAACCAACACCATGGTTAGGTTGGAGGGTTGATAAAGGGCCTCACTGAACAGGTTCATCCTCCACCCCCAACAAGCCACGTGGGTGACAAATCACTCGTCCATCCTATACTTCACTTCAGAAACCACCTCTGAAAATAAAAATACAAATCATGACCAAGGGGAGGTGGATGCCCAGCATCTGACCAGCTCTTCCTTCAAAACCCTCTGATTTCCTCCCCTAGCTTTCAAAACCCTCTACTGGATGGCACATTGCTTTTCCCATTTATCTTAGCTCTGGTCTCCTGTTCATCTAGCTGCTGCTACTGAAGTCAATTTCAGCAAGAAGTAATTCTTCTCAAGGGGTTTCCCTGGTGGCTCAGTGGTAAAACAAACAAACAAACAAAAACCCTGCCAATGCAGGAGACACAGGAGATGTGGGTTCCATCCCTGGGTTGGGAAGATCCTGGAGAAGGGAATGGCAACCCACTCCAGCATTCTTGCCTGGGAAATCCCATGGGCAGAGGAGTTTGGTGGGCTAGAGTCCATGGGGGTTGCAAAAGAGTCAGATACAACTGAGCAACTAAAAAACAACAACAAATTCTTCTCAAAGCCTCTTTCATATTTATCTGAACCTATTGACAGCAAATGCCATTAAAGTCCCTTGAGACCCTCTGTATATCCTGGTACTATGTTCAGGGTGTTCGTAACAGAAGGAGTCACTGCCCGCACAACAGGGAGACATTTATATACAGTAAGTAGCGGCTGAGCTTCATCTTGACCTGAGCTATGGTTGGCAGACAATGTCATTCTCTTGCACTTCTAATCCTTTAACAAAAAGGGCAACATGTGCTGTGTACTCAGCTCAGAGAGAACAGTCTGATGCCGGGGACACTAAGAGCCCCAAGACTGACGTGGAGCTTCTTTCTGAATCTTGTCCTTTGCACCCTGCAGCCTTTGTTATTAAAGTACACAAGTGAGTAGCCGATAATTGGTAGAACATTTGGCAGCTAAGCACCTCTTCTGCCACAAATCAGAAAGATTCAGGAAGAGAATTCTTTCACAGGAAAATGCACAGGGGCAGGAGAGAGCTTCTGCAATGCTTGTCACGTTCTGTTTCTTGATCCGGGTAGTAGCTACATGCTGCTGCTGCTGCTGCTGCTAAGTCGCTTCAGTTGTGTCCGACTCTGTGCAACCCCATAGACAGCAGCCCACTAGGCTCCTCTGTCCCTGGGATTCTCCAGGCAAGAATACTGGAGTGGGTTGCCGTTTCCTTCTCCAATGCATGAAAGTGAAAAGTGAAAGTGAAGTCACTCTGTCATGCCCAACTCTTAGTGACCCCATGGACTGGAGCCTACTAGGCTCCTCTGCCCATGGGATTTTCCAGGCAAGAGTACTGAAGTGGGGTGCCATTGCCTTCTCCAGTACTTACATAGGGGTGTTGATTTGAGAAAAATTCATGCAGTTCCATACTTATGTGTTGTGTGCTTTTCTCTCTGTGAGTTATACTTCAATTAAAAAACTCATTAAGGCATTAAAGAAAATTGAATATGTTAAGTATATGTGCTATTTGAAATTTTCAAGGAATGTTAATTAACTAGGTAAATGGACTAAATATTAATCAGTCAGTTTAAAAGTTATTGTTCAAAATTTGCTAATTCTGTGAAATAGAATACAATTTATAAGTTGAACTAAAAGACTTAAGGAAAATATTCAACCATTAAAAAAAAATAGAATGAACTACTGATATATGCTACAATGTGGATGAATCTCCAAAATATATGCTGAGTAAAAGAGTGAGTGAAAGTCACTCAGTCATGTCTGACCCTTTGCAAGCCCATGGACTATACAGTCCATGGAATTCTCCAGGCCAGAATACTGGAGTGGGTAGCATTTTCCTTCTCTAGGAATCTTCCCAACCCAGGTCTCCTGCATTGCAGGCAAATTCTTTACCAGCTGAATCACAAGGGGAGCCCTTATGAGTAAAAGAAGTCAGACAAAAAAAGTCACAGATTATATGATTACATGTATATGAAATGTCCAGAATAAGTATATTCATAGAGACAGAGAAAATTGGTGGTTTCCAGAGACTGAGAGGAGGAGGAAATAGGGATAAACTGCTTAACAGGTAAGAGGTTTTACTCTGGCAAACTACTTCAGTATTCTTGCCTTGAGAACCCCATGAACAGCATGAAAAGGCAAAAAGATAGGACACTGAAAGATGAACTCCCCAGGTCCATGGTGCCCAATATGCTACTGGAAATCACTGGAGAACTAACTCCAGAAAGAATGAAGAGACGGAGCCAAAGCAAAAACACCACCCAATTGTGAATGTGACTGGTGACAGAAGCAAGTCCGATGCTGTAAAGAGCAGTATTGCATACAAACCTGGAATGTTAGGTCCATGAATCAAGGCAAGTTGGAAGTGGTCAAACAGGAGATGGCAAGAGTGAACATCGACATTTTAGAAATCAGCAAACTAAAATGGACTGGAATGAGTGGATTTAACTCAGATGACCATTATATATACTACTGTGGGCAGGAATCCCTTAGAAGAAATGGAGTCACCATCATAGTCAACAAAAGAGTCCAAAATGCAGTACTTGGATGCAATCTCGAAAATGACAGAATGATCTCTGTCCGTTTCCAAGGCAAACCATTCAATATCACAGTAATCCAAGTCTATGCTCCGACTAGTAACGCTGAAGAAACTGAAGTTGAACAGTTCTATGAAGACCTACAAGACCTTCTAGAACTAACACCAAAAAAAGATGTCCTTTTCATTATAGGGGACTGGAATGCAAAAGTAGGAAGTCAAGAAACACCTGGAGTAACAGGCAAATTTGGCCTTGGAATACAGAATGAAGCAGGGCAAAGGCTAACAGAGTTTTGCCAAGAGAATGCACTGGTCATAGCAAACACCCTCTTCCAACAACACAAGAGAAGACTCTACACATGGACATCACCAGATGGTCAACACCAAAATCAGATTGATTATATTCTTTGTA